>NW_021823043.1:724911-744678 GCF_901001165.1 Salmo trutta
TTCCTTTATAGTGCACTACTTTTGACCAGAGCCCTATGAAGGGAATAGAGAGCCATTTATAGTGCACTACTTTTGACCAGAGCCCTATGAAGGGAATAGAGAGCCATTTATAGTGCACTACTTTTGACCAGAGTCCTATGAAGGGAATAGAGAGCCATTTATAGGTAACTACTTTTGACCAGAGCCCTATGAAGGGAAGAGGGAGCCATTTATAGTGCACTACTTTTGACCAGAGCCCTATGAAGGGAATAGAGAGCCATTTATAGTGAACTACTTTTGACCAGAGCCCTATGAAGGGAAGAGGGAGCCATTTATAGTGCACTACTTTTGACCAGAGCCCTATGAAGGGAAGAGGGAGCCATTTATAGTGAACTACTTTTGACCAGAGCCCTATGAAGGGAAGAGGGAGCCATTTATAGTGCACTACTTTTGACCAGAGCCCTATAAAGGGAATAGAGAGCCATTTATAGTGAACTACTTTTGACCAGAGCCCTATGAAGGGAATAGAGAGCCATTAGGAACATATCTGTATAGAGGGGGGTTTAGTGTAGGATAGTATGAATGATTGATGGTGAAGAGAAACACTTGCCCTACATTAGAGGGATGTGGACAGTCATGTTTCAGTGTCACAGGAATGTTTCCCAGAGAGCGTATCGTTGCCCACCCACGAGGTTAGGGATCATGAAGAGATCCTATTTGACTATGCTCCACACATTTCACACACCCCCTTCTCCAGCCCCTCTAATAGCCCAGCAGAGACCAGCCCACCTAGACACTATACAGTAGCTAACAGTTTAGGAATTCCCTAGTCCTCCTCGTGCAGCTCCAAGATGGTTCCTCACCCATCAGTACTTCCTATGGAGCTTCTCACACAGCTCTCTCTCTGGCTTCATTAGGAACTTCCAAACTCTCACGACAGCACCCTTGATCTCCAAGCTGAGGCCCTTAATTCAACTCGCTTCCAGCTCCGCTCTGAGGCCCTCTCCCCAGCTCGGCTCTGAGGCCCTCTCCCCAGCTCACTTCCAGCTCCGCTCTGAGGCCCTCTCCCCAGCTCAGTTCCAGCTCCGCTCTGAGGCCCTCTCCCCCAGCATTAATTACAGTGACAGTGTGTCGTTCAGCTCCACTCTAGCAGGACACAGATTCCTCAGGGACAGAACAGTAATGAGACAGTGCTTCAGCACATTAGCTGAAGGGATAAACACTCGTGCCCAGACACTACTACACACTCGTGCCCAGACACTACTACACACTCGTGCCCAGACACTACAACACACTCGTGCCCAGACACTACTACACACTCGTGCCCAGACACTACTACACACTCGTGCCCAGACACTACTACACACTCGTGCCCAGACACTACAACACACTCAAACAGACACTACAACACACTCAAACAGACACTACAACACACTCAAACAGACACTACAACACACCCTAATTAGGAAATATGCATAAGAGTGTTGATGGAAGATTCACAAGATGTAATCACTAGTGACGTTAATAAAAAAGACATTGAAGCTAATTTTCTAACAATTAGCGGCCATTTTTCCATGACATGCTCAGCTGCTGAGGCTGCACTTGAGGTAACGACCTAGTAACAGAGAGGATGCTGGGAACAGAGAGGATGCTACTTCACTGTAGCCGGGTTTCGGGACCTCGTGCAACATCTGGTCAGAAATGTTGCAGATGGGGAGGTTCAACTAGAGAATGGAGGGATGTATTGGGAGAGGTTCAAGTCCCTAGTGAGACTGGAGAATGGAGGGATGTATTGGGAGAGGTTCAAGTCCTAGTGAGACTGGAGGGATGTATTGGGAGAGGTTCAAGTCCCTAGTGAGACTGGAGAATGGAGGGATGTATTGGGAGAGGTTCAAGTCCCTAGTGAGACTGGAGGGATGTATTGGGAGAGGTTCAAGTCCCTAGTGAGACTGGAGAATGGAGGGATGTATTGGGAGAGGTTCAAGTCCCTAGTGAGACTGGAGAATGGAGGGATGTGAGAGGAAATAGTAGAATGATGATTTATTGGGAAAGATAGGTTGATCTGTGGCTGTCTGAAGGGTGGAATTGATGTACAGTATTAAATGTTTGATGTCCTCCAAATCAGGGGTGAAGGTGGGGATGGGATTATTATATGTTTTGCGTTTCGCTATTTACGTTTCCTGGTTTGGCTAGTTTCATGCTGTGAGCGGGGTGTCTGCTGGTCCTGGTAGTTATGGGTAGTTTCATGCTGTGAGCGAGGCGTCTGCTGGTCCTGGTAGTTATGGCTAGTTTCATGCTGTGAGCGGAGTGTCTGCTGGTCCTGGTAGTTTCATGCTGTGAGCGGGGTGTCTGCTGGTCCTGGTAGTTATGGGTAGTTTCATGCTGTGAGCGGGGTGTCTGCTGGTCCTGGTAGTTATGGGTAGTTTCATGCTGTGAGCGGGGTGTCTGCTGGTCCTGGTAGTTATGGGTAGTTTCATGCTGTGAGCGGGGTGTCTGCTGGTCCTGGTTGTTATGGGTAGTTTCATGCTGTGAGCGGGGTGTCTGCTGGTCCTGGTTGTTATGGGTAGTTTCATGCTGTGAGCGGGGTGTCTGCTGGTCCTGGTAGTTATGGGTAGTTTCATGCTGTGAGCGGGGTGTCTGCTGGTCCTGGTAGTTTCATGCTGTGAGCGGGGTGTCTGCTGGTCCTGGTAGTTTCATGCTGTGAGCGGGGTGTCTGCTGGTCCTGGTTGTTATGGGTAGTTTCATGCTGTGAGCGGGGTGTCTGCTGGTCCTGGTAGTTATGGGTAATTTCCTGCTGTGAGCGGGGTGTCTGCTGGTCCTGGTAGTTTCATGCTGTGAGCGGGGTGTCTGCTGGTCCTGGTAGTTTCATGCTGTGAGCGAGGTGTCTGCTGGTCCTGGTAGTTATGGGTAATTTCCTGCTGTGAGCGGGGTGTCTGCTGGTCCTGGTAGTTAAGGGTAGTTTCATGCTGTGAGCGGGGTGTCTGCTGGTCCTGGTAGTTATGGGTAATTTCCTGCTGTGAGCGGGGTGTCTGCTGGTCCTGGTAGTTTCATGCTGTGAGCGGGATGTCTGCTGGTCCTGGTAGTTTCATGCTGTGAGCGGGGTGTCTGCTGGTCCTGGTAGTTTCATGCTGTGAGCGGGGTGTCTGCTGGTCCTGGTAGTTATGGGTAGTTTCATGCTGTGAGCGGGGTGTCTGCTGGTCCTGGTTGTTATGGGTAGTTTCATGCTGTGAGCGGGGTGTCTGCTGGTCCTGGTTGTTATGGGTAGTTTCATGCTGTGAGCGGGGTGTCTGCTGGTCCTGGTAGTTTCATGCTGTGAGCGGGGTGTCTGCTGGTCCTGGTAGTTTCATGCTGTGAGCGGGGTGTCTGCTGGTCCTGGTAGTTTCATGCTGTGAGCGAGGTGTCTGCTGGTCCTGGTAGTTATGGGTAGTTTCATGCTGTGAGCAGGGTGTCTGCTGGTCCTGGTAGTTATGGGTAGTTTCATGCTGTGAGCGGGGTGTCTGCTGGTCCTGGTAGTTTCATGCTGTGAGCGGGATGTCTGCTGGTCCTGGTAGTTTCATGCTGTGAGCGGGGTGTCTGCTGGTCCTGGTAGTTTCATGCTGTGAGCGAGGTGTCTGCTGGTCCTGGTAGTTTCATGCTGTGAGCGAGGTGTCTGCTGGTCCTGGTAGTTATGGGTAGTTTCATGCTGTGAGCGGGGTGTCTGCTGGTCCTGGTAGTTATGGGTAGTTTCATGCTGTGAGCGGGGTGTCTGCTGGTCCTGGTAGTTATGGGTAGTTTCATGCTGTGAGCGGGGTGTCTGCTGGTCCTGGTAGTTATGGGTAGTTTCATGCTGTGAGCGGGGTGTCTGCTGGTCCTGGTAGTTAAGGGTGCGCTCGCTTCCATGCCCGCCCGGGCGTCCCGCCCTTGGAAAATCCCTTTGGGCCGGGGGGGCGGGGCTTTGCCAGCGTCTCGGGGCGGGTGGCGGCAGCACCCCCGCTGACCAGAGAACCCTCTGATGGGAGTGTTCATTTGTATTGTCTGTGTATTGTTGTTTTAAAGAATAAAAATGATCTAGATATAAAATAAATAAATAAATTGACATGTGTAAGTTCCCACTAGTGGCCAATTTCAAAGCTGCAAACAAACTTGAGTTTTGAGGCCCTCAGATACAAAAAATGTGTGAAAATGTTGTTCACCTTCTCAGATAATTTTATATAAAGTATGAACACTTAAAAGATGCATGTACTGATATGCACATGACAGCATATTTCATGGGCATTAATGTATTTCTTGCCACTTGAAAAGATGGGGTTTTCAGTAGCAACACAACTATTAGGCCCGGCGTGCTCCCACTAGGCCCGGCGGGCGGGCTCCCACTAGGCCCGGCGGGCGGGCTCCCACTAGGCCCGGCGGGCGGGCTCCCACTAGGCCCGGCGGGCGGGCTCCCACTAGGCCCGGCGGGCGGGCTCCCACTAGGCCCGGCGGGCGGGCTCCCACTAGGCCCGGCGGGCGGGCTCCCACTAGGCCCGGCGTGCTCCTATTAGGCCCGGCATGCTCCTATTAGGCCCGGTTACCAGGATTAGAAACTATTCAAATCTCTGTACTCTCTCCAAGACGAGACACAGAGAGACACATGGGGATTACAGAAGACCTGTGACAGCTAGCTCTTTACCCCACCAGCCTCTCTGACACTGACAGACCTGTGACAGCTAGCTCTTTACCCCACCAGCCTCTCTGACACTGACAGACCTGTGACAGCTAGCTCTTTACCCCACCAGCCTCTCTGACACTGACAGACCTGTGACAGCTAGCTCTTTACCCCACCAGCCTCTCTGACACTGACAGACCTGCTGGCTGTGGTGAACATCACCTGATCACATGGCCTGGCTGACAGAACACTGATACATGGTTAACTGAACTGAAGGAAAAGGCCTAAAAGCATTAAAAAGGTGCAGTCAGAGGGAGGGAGAGAGAAATGAAGAGAGAGTGCTAGGGAAAGAGAGCGAGAGCGAGAGGGAGGGAGGGAGGGAGGGAGGGAGGGAGGGAGGGAGGGAGGGAGGGAGGGAGAAATAAAGAGAGTGCTAGGGAAAGAGAGGGAGGGAGGGAGGGAGGGAGGGAGAAATAAAGAGTGCTAGGGAAAGAGAGCGAGAGAGCGAGGGAGAGGGGGAGGGAGAGGGGGAGGGAGGGAGAGAGAGGATAATGTTTTTACCAGGTGTTGCTATGTCTCCTTACTTGAAGACTACAGTATGTGTTTCTCAGGCCTTCTTGCTGGAGAGGAGAACCAAGCAGAGCTCTGCTCTCTCAGGCATACAGTAATACCATTATATCTATTCTGGTCTGAGTGGATTACATTCTCATCAGAACACTACACTGATTCTGTTCTGCATAGGAGCCAGGGGCCGAGACAGCCAACATCACAACACACAAGGTATGCACTCTTCCACACACACACACACACACACACACACACACACACACACACACACACGCACACACACGCACGCTCAGACACACACGCACGCTCAGACACACACGCACGCTCAGACACACACGCACGCTCAGACACACACGCACGCTCAGACACACACGCACACTCGCTCAGACACACACACACACACACACACACACACACACTTATGTATACATTTTAATGCATGCATGCACACACACTCTCACACATCCACCCACGCCACATTGCACTACGCATGAGAAAACACAGTGTGCTAGAACTGGTCCATTCCACGTCAGCACCTTCATGGGGCGGCAGGTAGCCTAGCGGTTAGAGTGTTGGGCCAGTAACCAGCAGGTAGCCTAGCGGTTAGAGTGTTGGGCCAGTAACCAGCAGGTAGCCTAGCGGTTAGAGTGTTGGGCCAGTAACCAGCAGGTAGCCTAGCGGTTAGAGTGTTGGGCCAGTAACCAGCAGGTAGCCTAGCGGTTAGAGTGTTGGGCCAGTAACCAGCAGGTAGCCTAGCGGTTAGAGTGTTGGGCCAGTAAACAAAAGGTTGCTAGATCGAATCCCCAAGCTGACAAGGTAAAAATATGTTGTTCTGCCCCTGAACAAGGCAGTTAACCCACTGTTCCCCTGAACAAGGCAGTTAACCCACTGTTCCCCTGAACAAGGCAGTTTAACCCACTGTTCCCCTGAACAAGGCAGTTAACCCACTGTTCCCCTGAACAAGGCAGTTAACCCACTGTTCCCCTGAACAAGGCAGTTAACCCACTGTTCCCCTGAACAAGACAGTTAACCCACTGTTCCCCAGTAGGCCGTCATTGTAAATAACAATTTGTTCTTAACTGACTAGTTCCTAGTTAAATAAAAAATAAATGGCACCAGCAGGCAGCACCATCTCAGCCAATCACAACTGAGCCTGTGTGCTGGAAACAATTGTGAGCAATAGATGTGAGTAAATCAGGTACAGAGGGAGACGAGTCTGTCTGTCTGTCTGTCTGTCTGTCTGTGTCCAGTCCATAAGCTCAGGGTAGGACAGGGGTAATCTCAGGGTAGGACAGCAGCAGTGTGGGACCAGGGAGCAGTGTGGGACCAGGGAGCAGTGTGGGACCAGGGAGCAGTGTGGGACCAGGGAGCAGTGTGGGACCAGGGAGTTACCCTCTGATGAGTTGGATGGAGCTCTGTGGAACCTGCTCTCCACTGGGCTGGAGGTTCCTGGCACTTTACCATCTCCCTCTCTAACCACATATAGTCTGCATCCTAAATGACATCCCTTTCCCTATACAGTGCACTACTATTGACCAGAGCCTATTAGGTTGTGTTCAACAGTAGTGCACTATATAAGGGACAGAGTGCCATTTGGGATGTATTCTTAAGGCCTACAGCTCCAACACAGAATTCTGACATGTATTGGAGTGGCTCAGTTCAGTTCCAATTTAATGTCCCTTTGCGCGTCAGCTCTCATATCTGCAGTCATGTAATGCAGGGCCGTTAGAGAAACCCTTTAGACATTCCATCTGCATGTGTGTTGTGCTGCCCGGGCCCACGATACCCGGCTTTAGGGCAAATATCCCCCCCACTGGGGCATACAGCTGCATGGCTTGTAAAAAGTTTAATTATTTTGGTCACAGAAAATGAAAAATCTATCCGACCATATTGTGTTGCATAAAACCCTGAGTCAGAGTTTATAGAATCACGTCTTTATCAACTAAGTGTTTTCCTGTAAAGTAAAAAAGAGGGGATTCTCTTATTGGGTTCCAAATCAGAAATACGTTTTTATTTTATTTTGCTGCTTCCACACCAAACCACCATTTTTTATTGCTCTCTCTTCCGTGGTTCCGTAAACGTTGGGCACACATGAACAGGACGCAAGTACACACAATGGAGAAGCCCATTGGAGGACGCAGTACAAAAGGAAACAAAAGTGGAACTAGAGAAGGAGAACAAACAAACGAGCGAGAGACAGAGAGAATTGAAGGAGCGGAGGAGAGGATGAACGGCAGAGCTTTTAAGGAGCTAACTAAGTAAATTGATTATGTTATCTGTCGATCAATTTCCACTAACAGTCTCAGTCTGGCTCCTGGAGAACTTTCTGGGCTACGGCTGACAGAAGACACTAGTAAGAGCAGAGACACAGAATGACAAGGCCAGTAGAAGGAAAAAAGAAAGACAGGGAAATATGTAACGCCTTCACAATACTTTCTTTTTCTTTCTCACTCGTTCTCCCTTCCCTCTCTTTCTTTCTGAACCTGCCTCTCAGCCCTGTCTCAGCCCTGTGCAACAGGAAGTGGCAGTGTTGTTGTGAGTTAGAGCGCGTGAGGGCCAGCTTCCTGTGTGCTGCACTACCACTATAATACTTCTGCCACCGATCAACAATGGGGGAGACCAGTGACACACACACTACCCCTCGCCCCTCTCACCCCCCTGAGCAGACTCACCCCAGCACACATCTGAGCAGCAAGGCAAGACGCCAACGGATTTGCCCTCCTCCCCTATCCTCTCTGCATGCCTAAACTTAAATCTCCTCTGGCACCGTGCCTCCTCTCCCCGCTACAATTCACTAACCTCTCCCCCGTCCTCAACTCGCCCCCCCAGTCCTCAACTCGCCCCCCCCAGTCCTCAACTCGCCCCCCCCCCAGTCCTCAACTCGCTCCCCCCCCAGTCCCGTCCTCAACTCGCTCCCCCCAGTCCTCAACTCGCTCCCCCCCCGTCCTCAACTCGCTCCCCCCCGTCCTCAACTCGCTCCCCCCCCCGTCCTCAACTCGCTCCCCCCCCCGTCCTCAACTCGCTCCCCCCCCGTCCTCAACTCGCTCCCCCCCCGTCCTCAACTCGCTCCCCCCCCCGTCCTCAACTCGCTCCCCCCCCCCGTCCCTCAACTCGCTCCCCCCCCCCCCCCGTCCTCAACTCGCTCCCCCCCCCGTCCTCAACTCGCTCCCCCCCCCCCCCCGTCCTCAACTCGCTCCCCCCCCCCCGTCCTCAACTCGCTCCCCCCCCGTCCTCAACTCGCTCCCCCCCCCCGTCCTCAACTCGCTCCCCCCCCCGTCCTCAACTCGCTCCCCCCCGTCCTCGAATAGCTCCCCCACCGTCCTCAACTCGCTCCCCCCCGTCCTCAACTCGCTCCCCCCCCGTCCTCAACTCGCTCCCCCCCGTCCTCGAATAGCTCCCCCCCCGTCCTCAACTCGCTCCCCCCCCGTCCTCGAATAGCTCCCCCACCGTCCTCAACTCGCTACCCCCCGTCCTCAACTCGCCCCCCCCCCCTCAACTCGCTCCCCTCTGCCCCACCTCCTCTCTCCATCTAATTTCCTCCCTCCGCCTTCACAGTCCCAAATCCCCCTCTCCGCCTACGAGGGGCTGCAGTGAGACGGATCGGAGCGAGGCGAGATGGGGCGACGCCCTAAGGCTGTCTCTGCCAAAATCAAAGACCCACTCCCTGAGGGTAAACTGGAGAGACAGACCACCATCCTCAGAGCTGAGCTGGAGATTGGGCTGGGTCCCGTCTCGCTCAGTGGCTGGGTCCCGTCTCGCTCATTGGCTAACTCACACAGTGGCATAGCTCAGCTTTAACGGCTAGGCTAAACAACCCAGACGCTGCCTTGCTTACAACAAATGTTGCAAATATCAGCCCACTACATTATCCTACTTCATCCATATTGGCTCCCCCCTTCCCTGCGTCTCTCCCCCCTTCCCTGCGTCTCTCCCCCCTTCCCTGCGTCTCTCCCCCCTTCCCTGCGTCTCTCCCCCCTTCCCTGCGTCTCTCCCCCCTTCCCTGCGTCTCTCCCCCCTTCCCTGCGTCTCTCCCCCCTTCTCATTTCTTCACCTAAGTCTCTCTTCCCTCTAGCTCCCTCTCTCATTATCATGCCTCCCTCCCTAAATACCCACCTCAGACAGACAACGAGAGCAGGGTAACCTACTTTCCTTCTGACTAAATAAGTAACCACATACCAATATCTGTGTGTGTGAGTTTTGTGTGTGTGTGTGTGTGTGTGTGTGTGTGTGTGTGTGTGTGTGTGTGTGTGTGTGTGTGTGTGTAAATCAGTAACTACTTGTCTTTTCCTTCTCCTGAATTATTCACAGCCATGTGGCTTTGTAGGTAGCACAGGCTGCTTGGCTCAGTGCTGCGATCTGATTGGTTATTTTTGTACATATGCCGTCTGGCTCAGTATTTTGATAGGTCGCGGCGATGTCTCTGTTCCGGTAGGAAGGCAAAGGTGGTTGGCAGCAGGGGCTATATGTTTCCATGGAAACTACAGAAGGTGGGCGGGTAGCCAGGATGGGGGTGTGTGGGGGTTTGTGGGGGGTTGGCACATATCCTGGGTCACCTTGTTGCAAGTGGGCACACACACACACACACACACACAGAAATAGGTCAGTCTCTCTGGCTCTCAACGCTCTACTTCAGCAAAACATCAATACCTCACGTGACTAGCAACTATTCCAAAGACTGATCCTACCACAAACCTGACTGAAGTACTCAGGCTGACAGACAGTCAGACAACAGCAGGGATTTAAACAACCACCACACACTTACAACACTCCAAGTCTATACGGGGCAGAAATACGTGTCAACACAAAAACATGCCAGAGGACATAATGTGGAATGTCTCTGTGCTTTCAGCTACCAGAGAGAGACAATTTATTGTGTTTTTATTTATTTCTTTATTCTTTATTTGACTAGGTAAGTCAGTTAAGAACACATTTCTATTTAAAATGATGGCCTACTCCGGCCAAACTAATTATGCTCCGCCCTACTCCCAATCACGGTCGGTTGTGATACAGCCTAGAATCGAACCAGGTTCTGTAGTGACACCTTTAGCACTGAGATGCAGTGCCTTAGACCGCTGCGCCACTCGGGAGCCCAATGACAGGCAGAGAGATCAGATGAAACTAACTCCAAGTGCAGTCTGCCCTTCCCCATCACTGACACACAATACACTGGGGGAGAGGGGCGAGGCCCAGAAGCAGTGGGCAATTAGCCGAAAGGTCAACCCTAACACACACACGTATGTGGATACTTATTTAGTCAGGAGGAAAGAAGGTGACCCTGCTCTCTCTGTTGTGTTCCAGGGGAGTCTCAGTAACTACTAACCTCTCTCTGTTGTGTTCCAGGGGAGTCTCAGTAACTACTAACACCTCTCTCTGTTGTGTTCCAGGGGAGTCTCAGTAACTACTAACACCTCTCTGTTGTGTTCCAGGGGAGTCTCAGTAACTACTAACACCTCTCTGTTGTGTTCCAGGGGAGTCTCAGTAACACCCTGCTCTGGGGCTACAGCAGTAGGAAGAAGTATGATGGAGGAAAGGACACCCACACAGACAGTCAGACAGATGGACTCAGTCAGGCAGCTTAATCCGAACAAACGCCTCTCAATCTGTCCTCCCATATAAACAGACAGTCACAACCCTGGCTGTACCCATATGATAACATGTCCCGGTCCTATATCTGACTACATGATAACATGTCCCGGTCCTATATCTGACTACATGATAACATGTCCCGGTCCTATATCTGACTACATGATAACATGTCCCGGTCCTATATCTGACTACATGATAACATGTCCCGGTCCTATATCTGACTACATGATAACATGTCCCGGTCCTATATCTGTCTACATGATAACATGTCCCAGTCCTATATCTGTCTACATGATAACATGTCCCAGTCCTATATCTGTCTACATGATAACATGTCCCAGTCCTATATCAGACTACATGATAACATGTCCCGGTCCTATATCAGACTACATGATAACATGTCCCGGTCCTATATCTGACTACATGATAACATGTCCCGGTCCTATATCTGACTACATGATAACATGTCCCAGTCCTATATCTGACTACATGATAACATGTCCCAGTCCTATATCTGACTACATGATAACATGTCCCGGTCCTGTATCTGACTACCAGCTACAATGGTCATTTACAACATTAACAATGTCTACACAGTATTTCTGATCAATTTCATGTTATTTTAATGGACCAAAAATGTGCTTTTCTTTCAAAACAAGGACATTTCTAAGGGACCCCAAACTTTTGAAGGGTAGTGTATATCTGACTACACAATAACACGCCCTAGTCCTATATCTGGCTACGTGTCCTATATCCGGCTACACATCCTAGTCCTATATCCGGCTACACGTCCTAGTCCTATATTCGGCTACACGTCCTAGTCCTATATCCGGCTACACGTCCTAGTCCTATATCCGGCTACACGTCCTAGTCCTATATCCGGCTACACGTCCTAGTCCTATATCCGGCTACACGTCCTAGTCCTATATCCGGCTACACGTCCTAGTCCTATATCCGGCTACACGTCCTAGTCCTATATCCGACTACACGTCCTAGTCCTATATCTGACTACACGATAACACACCCTAGTCCTATATCCGACTACACGTCCTAGTCCTATATCTGACTACACGTCCTAGTCCTATATCTGACTACACGTCCTAGTCCTATATCTGACTACACGTCCTAGTCCTATATCTGACTACACGTCCTAGTCCTATATCTGACTACACGTCCTAGTCCTATATCTGGCTACACGTCCTAGTCCTATATCTGGCTACACGTCCTAGTCCTATATCTGGCTACATGTCCTAGTCCTATATCTGGCTACATGTCCTAGTCCTATATCTGACTACATGTCCTAGTCCTATATCTGACTACATGTCCTAGTCCTATATCTGACTACACGATAACACACCCTAGTCCTATATCCGACTACACGTCCTAGTCCTATATCTGACTACACGATAACACACCCTAGTCCTATATCCGACTACACGTCCTAGTCCTATATCTGACTACACGTCCTAGTCCTATATCTGACTACACGTCCTAGTCCTATATCTGACTACACGTCCTAGTCCTTATCTGACTACACGTCCTAGTCCTATATCTGACTACACGTCCTAGTCCTATATCTGGCTACACGTCCTAGTCCTATATCTGGCTACACGTCCTAGTCCTATATCTGGCTACATGTCCTAGTCCTATATCTGGCTACATGTCCTAGTCCTATATCTGACTACATGTCCTAGTCCTATATCTGACTACATGTCCTAGTCCTATATCTGACTACACGATAACACACCCTAGTCCTATATCCGACTACACGTCCTAGTCCTATATCTGACTACACGTAACACACCCTACACGTCCTAGTCCTATATCTGACTACACGTCCTAGTCCTATATCTGACTACACGTCCTAGTCCTATATCTGACTACACGTCCTAGTCCTTATCTGACTACACGTCCTAGTCCTATATCTGACTACACGTCCTAGTCCTATATCTGGCTACACGTCCTAGTCCTATATCTGGCTACACGTCCTAGTCCTATATCTGGCTACATGTCCTAGTCCTATATCTGGCTACATGTCCTAGTCCTATATCTGACTACATGTCCTAGTCCTATATCTGACTACATGTCCTAGTCCTATATCTGACTACACGATAACACACCCTAGTCCTATATCCGACTACACGTCCTAGTCCTATATCTGACTACACGTCCTAGTCCTATATCTGACTACATGTCCTAGTCCTATATCTGACAACATGATAACATGTCGAGCATTTTCTACTAAGTTCAATACATTGTTGAATTGCGTTTTAATGTGTGGATTCCGTGATCCCGTCCAGGTTTTCCGTAACTCAGATGTTCAAGGGCCCTACATCGGTCTCTATACTAACGTATATGGGGGAGTGTGTTTGACGGCTTGCATATCTGCCTCTATTGTCAACTTGTTCTCCCTCTCCACTTATTATCACTGTAATCAACTTTAGCATCATTATTAGAGGGGTTGGACTTCCAGGCAGAGTCACTGTACTATATTTAGCAACAGCAGAGCCACATTTGGGCTAATTGAGCCCTGCTGGTGAAGTCACCGCTATACAAGAAGCAGAGGGGGAAGTGATGTGGACCTCTCCCCTACCTCCCTCCCTGTCTCCCCCCTGCAGGCCCTCCCTGGGCTCTCTCTCTCTCTGGGGTGAGTCAGGGTCCAGAGGGGAGACTTGTCTGATTGGGTTATGGTTGACCGAAACACCACTATGTTTTGATCTACATCCAGAGAAACAGAAAGTGTTCAGACATATATGGAGTGTTGTACCTTCCACCATCGTTTATCATCTTTATGTCAATAAAATCCAGTTGCTTATTTTGATAGGGCCTATGTCTGCATGGAGATTGGAGGATGTTGCCCCTTGCATTCACATTCCGTGTCAACCAATTTCAGGCAGCGTCACATCCACCACTTCCTAGCTTACTTGGCTAAGTCTCCGGCTGACTATTGTTGTTGAGACTATTGTTGTCACAGACAGTTGATAGTCAGAGGACTTGGCTAGAGCTTGTAGATTCCAGGATAAGGCTTCCCCAGACATTCCCCAGTTGTTTGAGCCAGACCATTCTAGCGCAGGCTACTATACAGCAGTGTCAGATGAGACCAGCAGGACGCTACGCTAACCTTCATCAGCTGTGCCATCTAACAGAAACATAACAGCAGCATTAGGACAAACATAATGATGATTATTATTATTAACATTACCTCAGTCAGAACATCTAACAGAGACATTACTGTACCTTAATCAGCAGATTATCATCAGCAGGCTAGCCTAGTGCTAGCTACTGGGAGAGAACATATAGTCAGCAGATTAGCATCAGCAGGCTAGCCTAGTGCTAGCTACTGGGAGAGAACATATAGTCAGCAGATTAGCATCAGCAGGCTAGCCTAGTGCTAGCTACTGGGAGAGAACATATAGTCAGCAGATTAGCATCAGCAGGCTAGCCTAGTGCTAGCTACTGGGAGAGAACATATAGTCAGCAGATTAGCATCAGCAGGCTAGCCTAGTGCTAGCTACTGGGATAGAACATATAGTCAGCAGATTAGCATCAGCAGGCTAGCCTAGTGCTAGCTACTGGGAGAGAACACATAGGCTACACACTAATGGAGCCTGAAGCGGGAGGTCAGAGTGGGTCTGTGAGAGAGAGAGAAAGAGCAAGAAGGGTGTCATTCTACAATGCGGGAGACTCCACATCTGTCATTAAGCCTGGGTGAGCTGTTGCTGTGCCCGGCAGGCCACAGTGTTGGGCCTGGGTGAGGTGTTGCTGTGCCCGGCAGGCCACAGTGTTGGGCCTGGGTGAGGTGTTGCTGTGCCCGGCAGGCCACAGTGTTGGGCCTGGGTGAGCTGTTGCTGTGCCCGGCAGGCCACAGTGTTGGGCCTGGGTGAGGTGTTGCTGTGCCTGGGTGAGGTGTTGCTGTGCCTGGGTGAGGTGTTGCTGTGCCTGGGTGAGGTGTTGCTGTGCCTGGCAGGCCACAGTGCTGTGCCTGGGTGAGGTGTTGCTGTGCCTGGGTGAGCTGTTGCTGTGCCTGGGTGAGCTGTTGCTGTGCCTGGGTGAGGTGTTGCTGTGCCTGGGTGAGGTGTTGCTGTGCCTGGGTGAGGTGTTGCTGTGCCTGGGTGAGGTGTTGCTGTGCCTGGGTGAGGTGTTGCTGTGCCTGGCAGGCCACAGTGCTGTGCCTGGGTGAGCTGTTGCTGTGCCTGGGTGAGCTGTTGCTGTGCCTGGGTGAGCTGTTGCTGTGCCTGGGTGAGCTGTTGCTGTGCCTGGGTGAGCTGTTGCTGTGCCTGGGTGAGCTGTTGCTGTGCCTGGGTGAGCTGTTGCTGTGCCTGGGTGAGCTGTTGCTGTGCCTGGGTGAGCTGTTGCTGTGCCTGGGTGAGCTGTTGCTGTGCCTGGGTGAGCTGTTGCTGTGCCTGGGTGAGCTGTTGCTGTGCCTGGGTGAGCTGTTGCTGTGCCTGGGTGAGGCGTTGCTGTGCCTGGGTGAGGCGTTGCTGTGCCTGGGTGAGGCGTTGCTGTGCCTGGGTGAGGCGTTGCTGTGCCTGGGTGAGGCGTTGCTGTGGCTGGGTGAGGCGTTGCTGTGGCTGGGTGAGGTGTTGCTGTGGCTGGCAGGCCACAGTGCTGTGCCTGGCAGGCCACAGTGCTGTGCCTGGGTGAGCTGTTGCTGTGCCTGGGTGAGCTGTTGCTGTGCCTGGGTGAGCTGTTGCTGTGCCTGGGTGAGCTGTTGCTGTGCCTGGGTGAGCTGTTGCTGTGCCTGGGTGAGCTGTTGCTGTGCCTGGGTGAGCTGTTGCTGTGCCTGGGTGAGCTGTTGCTGTGCCTGGGTGGAGGTGTTGCTAGTGCCTGGGTGAGCTGTTGCTGTGCCTGGGTGAGCGGTTGCTGTGCCGGGTGGCTGTTGCTGTGCCTGGGTGAGCTGTTGCTGTGCCTGGGTGAGCTGTTGCTGTGCCTGGGTGAGCTGTTGCTGTGCCTGGGTGAGCTGTTGCTGTGCCTGGGTGAGCTGTTGCTGTGCCTGGGTGAGGTGTTGCTGTGCCTGGGTGAGCTGTTGCTGTGCCTGGGTGAGCTGTTGCTGTGCCGGGGTGAGGTGTTGCTGTGCCTGGGTGAGGTGTTGCTGTGCCTGGGTGAGGTGTTGCTGTGCCTGGGTGAGGTGTTGCTGTGCCTGGGTGAGGTGTTGCTGTGCCTGGGTGAGGTGTTGCTGTGCCTGGGTGAGGTGTTGCTGTGGCTGGGTGAGGTGTTGCTGTGCCTGGGTGAGGTGTTGCTGTGCCTGGGTGAGGTGTTGCTGTGCCTGGCAGGCCACAGTGAGAACATGCCGAGTGTGAAGTGATGACTGGAGACTCTTAGAACTCACACACATCGTACTACTGGAGTTTAACCAAACCCAGAGCTTGGAACATTTCTCTCTCCACACATCTGCTTCAATGGAAATTCACTGAGCTACAGCAGAAGGTGTTTGAGTGACTGTGTAAGTGAGTTGGCCTAGTGTGTGTGCACATGCACAAGCCCACACACCACAGCAGTAAAAAAGACTGTTCATCACTAGCTAAAATCTTGTTTCACTAATCACCCTAAAAACCTGGGAGGCAGAAACAGGGTAGAGAGAGAAGACCAATTGCTGACGTCCCCATAGGTCCCCATCAAAACGTACGGGCAGAGGAAGTGCAGTGCTCTGCTTAATTATCCATCATCCTCCTCTCCAGCACAGCTCCCAGCAGCCCCGGGACCAGGAAGAAAAGGAACAGAACATACTCAGCAGGAAGAAAAAAAAAGAAACTTTGTTCTGACTTGACATTATAGCCAAGTTGACCTCCCTTAGATAAGTATTCTAGTAGTCTCAGTAGTTACTGTCCTGAGTCAGGGTCTCTCCTTATATCAGCAAATCAGTAGGGGGCCACGCCTCAGCCTGCTGGACAAGTGTGTGTGTGTTGCCTGTGGGTTACTGAGACTTTCCACTGAGGTTTACAGTCACAAAGGCAGGTCTGTAGAACTACTGTACACCACTTGGCAGAGTAGCAGGGGGGCACAGGAAGGATGTGTGTGTGAGTGTGTCAACCTCAATCTGTGTGTTAGTGAAGGGTCGGTCACAGCGCTCAGTGCCGGCCGGGCCACAGGAAACACCTGTGGATGTACTGTAGTAGAGGGCATTTTCTGGTGTGACGTGATATTCTGCCCTCCGACATCACTTCCTGTCTGGTCAGCTCCACAGCCCAGTGGCTAGATTCTCAGCACCTCGTCATATGCCCTCTCACGACATACTATAGCACCAAGATTTTCAGTAGCTGGTAATAGCCGGCTTTCGGCCCATACATTTTTTGGGAAAAGCTAATAAATCACATTTGCACCGGCCAATTGTTGACGGAAATACCAGTTGATCAGACCAGTCGTACTTATCGGACTACGGGTTCATTTGCATAATTTAGTGAAATGAAATTGGCCTGTGCATATATGTGTTCTGTATCGTGCACAGCATACAGATAGAAGGAATTGTGTCAGAAGGGGGGTTTATAAACCCAATCATTGCGTAACAATTCTAAAAATAGTTTTTGGCCACGATTAAGAAGATCTACTTATTATTTCTCAACTGGTAATTGAAGTGCACTTCCCCTTCGCCCTTCCAGAGAACAGGCAACGGGAGGCAGGCTTCATCAGTGCACTTCCCCTTCGCCCTTCCAGAGAACAGGCAACGGGAGGCAGGCTTCATCAGTGCACTTCCCCTTCGCCCTTCCAGAGAACAGGCAACGGGAGGCAGGCTTCATCAGTGCACTTCCCCTTCGCCCTTCCAGAGAACAGGCAACGGGAGGCAGGCTTCATCAGTGCACTTCCCCTTCGCCCTTCCAGAGAACAGGCAACGGGAGGCAGGCTTCATCAGTGCACTTCCCCTTCGCCCTTCCAGAGAACAGGCAACGGGAGGCAGGCTTCATCAGTGCACTTCCCCTTCGCCCTTCCAGAGAACAGGCAACGGGAGGCAGGCTTCATCAGTGCACTTCCCCTTCGCCCTTCCAGAGAACAGGCAACGGGAGGCAGGCTTCATCAGCACGTCACACACCACTTTGCAATTCATTTTAAAACATATAGCTACTTAAATAGTTTGAAACCTAAACATATTACTACATATGAGGCATGTTTTACTTTGCTTCAAAGTAGCCTAGGCAAAATCCAACCGTATGTGTAGACAATTATTTTATACAGACTTCCATACAGTGCATTCAGAAAGTATTCAGACCCCTTCACATTTTGTTATGTTACAGCCTTATTCTAAAATAGATTTATTTTAAAACCTCAATCTACACACAATACCCTATAATGACAAAGTGAAAACAGGTTTTTAGGAATGTTTGCAAATGTTTTAAAAATAAAAAACAGAAATACTTTAAGTATTCAGAACCTTTGCTATGAGACTCAAAACTGACTTCAGGTGCATCCAGTTTCCATTGATTATCCTTGAGATGTTTCTACAACTTTTCAATTTCAATTGATTGGACATGATTTGGAAAGGCACACATCTGTCTATAAGGTCCCACAGATGACAGTGCATGTCAGAGAAAAAACCAAGCCATGAAGTCGAAGGACTTCTCCGTAGAACTCCGAGACAATATTGTGTCTAGGCACAAATCTGGGGAAGGGTACCAAAAAATGTCTGCAGCATTGAAAGTCGCCAAGAACGCAGTCACCTCCATCAGTCACCTTCTTAAATGGAAGAAGTGTGGAACCACCAAGACTCTTCCTAGAGCTGGCCACCCAGCCAAACTGAGCAATCGGCAGGAGAAGGGCCTTGGTCAGGGAGGTGACCAAAAACCCGATGGTCACTCTGACAGAGCTCTAGAGTTCCTCTGTGGAGATGGAAGAACTTTCCAGAAGGACAACCATCTCTGCTGCACTCCACCAATCAGGCCTTTATGGTAGAGTGGCCAGACAGAAACCACTTCTCAGTAAAAGGCACATGACAACCCACTTGGAGTTTGCCAAAAGGCACCTAAAGGTCTCTTAGACCATGAGAAACAAGATTCTCTTGTCTGATGAAACCAAGATTGAACTCTTAGGCCTGAATGCCACACGTCACGTCTGGAGGAAACCTGGCTAAATCCCTACGGTGAAGCATGGTGGTGGCAGCATCATGCTGTGGGGATGTTTTTCAGCGGCAGGGACTGGGAGACTAGTCTGGACCAAGGGAAAGATGAACGGAGCAAAGTACAGAGAGATCCTTGATGAAAACCTGCTCCAGAGCACTCAGGACCTCAGATTAGGGTGAAGGTTTACCTTCCAACAGGACAACGACCCTAAGCACACAAAGACACTGAATGTTCTTGAGTGACCCAGCCAGAACCCGGACTTGAACCCGATTGAACATCTCTGGAGAGACCTGAAAATAGTTACGCCAAATGTTTTTTATTTTTTATAAATTTGCAAAAATGTATAAAAATCTGTTTTTGCTTTGTCATTAGGGTGTATTGTGTGTAGATTGATGAGGGGGGAAAAATCTATTTTATCCATTTTAGAATAAGGCTGTAATGTTACAAAATGTGGAAAAAGTCAAGGGGCCTCAATACTTCCAAATGCATTGTACATATGCTTTGGCCTACACACAAACCTACATCGGCATTCTGGCACACACATTCCCACTTCCTTTCACATACACCTTCTCACTCAAGCATGCACAAACATACATATCCCCCACACACACGCCCACGTGCATATCCCCCCGACACACATGCGTTTCTGCATGTTTACAGGAGTGTGTTTCTACAGAGATAAGCAGGTTTTGACAGGAGAGACGGGGTGAATAGGAGGAGAGTAAATGCCTGACAGAAATACACTAAACTACTCTAGATAAGAATTTAGCATGGTTACAGAACCATACTGTTGAATCCTACTGTTAAATCCTACAGCTACCTGGACTTCCTGCCATGTACATATTACCTTAATCACACCAAACTCCCCTCATACCCCCAGTACACCGACTCGTTTCAAGTACTCTTCGTATATAGACCTCATTATTGTTATTTCATTTTTTATCTATTTGTTAATTTTCATAC
>NW_021823043.1:745178-770178 GCF_901001165.1 Salmo trutta
GAGAGAGACACACACAATTGGGAGGGAGAGAAACGGAGAGAGATAAGAGAAGAGAAATGGATAGAAAGACAGATTGCTGGAGAGAAATAAGCAGAAAGACAGACACAGAGGTAGAGATCAATAGAGACATTGCTCTCTGTCTGTCTCTTTCTCTCTCTTGTTATGTCTCTATCCATGTCTCTACCCCTGTGTCTCTGTCTTTCTCCTTACTTTCTTTCTATCCATTTCTCTTCTCCTTCTCTATGTCTCTCCGTTTCTCTCTCCCTCCCTACTGTCTCTCTCTCTGCTGAGTCTCTGTCTCAGAGGAGGGCTGTATATTCATGTCATAACATGTTCTGCTAACAGCTAGCAGGGTTGTGTCATTCCCATTCAAACACATGATGAGTTGTTTGGACCTGACTGGCTAAATGACTGACTGCTCTCTATCATTCTCTGCCTGTCCCTCTCTCTCTGTCTTGTTCTGTCAGTCATTTAGCCAGCCAGGTCCAAACAACTCATCATGTGTTTTAATGGGAATGACTCAACCCTGCTAGCTGTTAGCAGAACCTGTTATGACATGAATATACAGCCCTCTGAATCAGCACACCACCTCCTCTGAATCAGCACACCACCTCCTCTGAATCAACACTACCTCCTCTGAATCAAAACACTCCCTCCTCTGAATCAACACACCACCTCCTCTGAATCAGCACACCACCTCCTCTGAATCAAAACACTCCCTCCTCTGAATCAACACACCACCTCCTCTGAATCAACACACCACCTCCTCTGAATCAGCACACCACCTCCTCTGAATCAGCACACCACCTCCTCTGAATCAGCACACCACCTCCTCTGAATCAGCACACCACCTCCTCTGAATCAGCACACCACCTCCTCTGAATCAGCACACCACCTCCTCTGAATCAGCACACCACCTCCTCTGAATTAGCACACCACCTCCTCTGAATCAGCACACCACCTCCTCTGAATCAGCACACCACCTCCTCTGAATCAGCACACCACCTCCTCTGAATCAGCACACCACCTCCTCTGAATCAGCACACCACCTCCTCTGAATCAGCACACCACCTCCTCTGAATCAACACACTACCTCCTCTGAATCAACACACTACCTCCTCTGAATCAACACACTCCCTGCTCTGAATCAACACACTCCCTCCTCTGAATCAACACACCAACTCCTCTGAATCAACACTACCTCCTCTGAATCAACACTACCTCCTCTGAATCAACACTAGCTCCTCTGAATCAACACTAGCTCCTCTGAATCAAAACACTACCTCCTCTGAATCAACACACTACCTCCTCTGAATCAACACACTACCTCCTCTGAATCAACACACTACCTCCTCTGAATGAACACACTCCTTCCTCTGAATCAACACTAGCTCCTCTGAATCAACACTACCAGCTCTGAATCAACACTACCAGCTCTGAATCAAAACTACCAGGTTTGAATCAACACTACCTCCTCTGAATGAACACTAGCAGCCCTGCTCAGAATAGTCGTCATGATAGTCCTCTATGGGGAGGCTGACAGGGAAACATTAGGGTGCCATTACACCACCAGGATAATAATGCCTGGCTCTTTCACTGCTCTTTACTTCATTGAAAAGACCAATAGACTCATACAGGCCTTCCCATTTTATCCCTAACTAGTAACAGACAACAGCATACCTTAATCATCTAGCCTGAATAGAAGAATTGCTCGGCCTGCTAACTGTCTGAATTGCCGTGTCCCCAGTCAGCCCAACCACTCACTGGACCCATATGTTCACTTGGCTACGCATGCCTCTCTCTAATATCAGTATGCCCCATCCATTACTGTCCTGGTTAGTGATTAGTCTTATTTCACTGTAGAGCCTCTAGCCCTGCTCAATATGCCTTAACCAACCATGTTGTTCCACCTCCTA
Organism: Salmo trutta; assembly: GCF_901001165.1. NCBI lineage: Eukaryota > Metazoa > Chordata > Actinopteri > Salmoniformes > Salmonidae > Salmo > Salmo trutta. Next base: position 747,095 of record NW_021823043.1, read on the forward strand.
CATATGCGATGACATCACCTGGTTTAAACGTCTCTAGAGACTATATCTCTCATCATTACTCAATGCCTAGGTTTACCTCCAATGTACTCACATCCTACCATACCTCTGTATGTACATTATGCCTTGAATCTATGCTATCGTGCCCAGAAACCTGCTCCTTTTACTCTCTGTTCCGAACGTGCTAGACGGCCAGTTCGTATAGCCTTTAGCCGTACCCTTATCCTACTTCTCCTCTGTTCCTCTGGTGATGTGGAGGTTAATCCAGGTCCTGCAGTGCCTAGCTCCACTCCTACTCCCCAGGTGCTCTCATTTGTTGACTTCTGTGACCATAATAGCCTTGGTTTCATGCATGTTAACATTAGAAGCCTACTCCCTAAGTTTGATTTACTCACTGTTTTAGCACAGTCTGCCAACCCGGATGTCTTAGCCGTGTCTGAATCCTGACTTAGGAAAACCACCAAAATCCCTGAAATCTCCATCGCTAACTATAACATTTTCCGCCAAGATAGAACTGCCAAAGGGGGCGGTGTTGAAATCTACTGCAAAGATGGCCTGCAGAGTTCTGTATTACTACCCAAGTCTGTACCCAAACAATTCGAGCTTCTACTTCTAAAAATTCACCTTTCCAAAAACAAGTCTCTCACCGTTGCCGCTTGCTATAGACTTCCCTCTGCCCCCAGCTGTGCCCTCGATACCATATGTGAATTGATTGCCCCCCATCTATCTCTGAGCTCGTGCTACTAGGTGACCTAAACTGGGACATGCTTAACACCACGGCTATCCTACAATCTAAGCTTGATGCCCTCAATCTCACACAAATTATCAATGAACCCACCAGGTACAACCCCAAATCCGTAAACACGGGCACCCTCATAGATGTCATCCTAACTAACTCGCCCTCCAAATACACCTCTGCTGTTTTCAATCAAGATCTCAGCGATCACTGCCTCATTGCCTGCATCCGTAATGGGTCTCCGACCAAACGACCACCCGTCATCACTGTCAAACGCTCCCTAAAACACTTCTGCGAGCAGTCCTTTCTAATCGACCTGGCCGGGGTATCCTGGAATGACATTGACCTCATCCCGTCAGTAGATGATGCCTGGCTATTCTTTAAAAGTGCCTTCCTCACCATCTTAAATAAGCATGCCCCACAAAAAATGTAGAACTAGGAATAGATATAGTCCTTGGTTCATTCCAGACCTGTCTGCCCTTGGCCAACACAAAAACATCCTGTGGCGTTCTGCATTAGCATCGAATAGCCCCCGTGATATGCAACTTTTCAGGGAAGTTAGGAACCAATATACACAGGCAGTTAGAAAAGGTTAGCTTTTTCAAACAAAAATGTACATCCTGTAGTACTAACTCAAAAAAGTTCTGGGACACTGTAAAGTCCATGGAGAATAAGAGCACCTCCTCCCAGCTGCCCACTGCTCTGAGGCTTGGAAACACTGTTACCACCGATAAATCCACTATAATTGAGAATTTCAAAAAGCATTTCTCTACAGCTGGCCATGCTTTCCACCTGGCTACCCCTACCCCGGTCAACTGCCCGGCACCTCCACAGCAACCCGCCAAAGCCCCCACCATTTCTCCTTCACCCAAATCCAGATAGCTGATGTTCTGAAAGAGCTACAAAATCTGGACCCATACAAATCACCCGGGCTAGACAATCTGGACCCTCTCTTTCTAAAATAATCTGCTGAAATTGTTGCAACCCCTATTACTAGCCTGTTCAACCTCTCTTTTGTATCGTCTGAGATTCCCAAAGATTGGAAAGCTGCCACGGTCATCCCCCTCTTCAAAGGGGGAGACACTCTAGACCCAAACTGCTACAGACCTATATCTATCCTACCCTGCCTTTCTAAGGTCTTCGAAAGCAAAGTTAACAAACAGATTACCGACCATTTCGAATCCCACCATACCTTCTCCGCTATGCAATCTGGTTTCAGAGCTGGTCATGGGTGCACCTCAGCCACGCTCAAGGTCCTTGATATCATAACCGCCATCGATAAAAGACATTATTGTGCAGCCATATTCATCGACCTAGCCAAGGCTTTCGACTCTGTCAATCACCACATTCTTATTGGCAGACTCGACAACCTTGGTTTCTCTAATGATTGCCTCGCCTGGTTTACCAGGCGATAGAGTTCAGTGTGTCAAATCGGAGGGCCTGTTGTCCGGACCTCTGGCAGTCTCTATGGGGGTGCCACAGGGTTCAATTCTTGGGCCAACTCTCTTCTCTGTATACATCAATAATGTTTCTCTTGCTGCTGGTGATTCTCTGATCTACATCTACGCAGACGACACCATTCTGTATACTTCTGGCCCTTCTTTGGACACTGTGTTAACTAACCTCCAGACGAGCTTCAATGCCATACAACGCTCCTTCCGTGGCCTCCAACTGCTCTTAAACGCAAGTAAAACTAAATGCATGCTCTTCAACCGATCGCTGCCTGCACCTGCTCGCCTGTCCAGCATCACTACTCTGGACGGCTCTGACTTAGAATACGTGGACAACTACAAATACCTGGGTGTCTGGTTAGACTGTAAACTTTCCTTCCAGACTCACATTAAGCATCTCCGATCCAAAATTAAATCTAGAATTGGCTTCCTATATCGCAACAAAGCATCCTTCATTCATGCTGCCAAACATACCCTCGTAAAACTGACCATCCTACCGATCCTCGACTTGTTATCTATAAAATAGCCTCACACTCTACTCAACAAACTGCATGCAGTCTATCACAGTGCCATCCGTTTTGTCACCAAAGCCCCATACACTACCCACCATTGCGACCTGTACGCTCTCGTTGGTTGGCCCTCGCTTCATACTCGTCGCCAAACCCACTGGCTACAGGTTATCTACAAGTCTCTGCTGGGTAAAGCCCCGCCTTATCTCAGCTCACTGGTCACCATAGCAGCACCCACTCGTAGCACGCGCTCCAGCAGGTATATTTCACTGGTCACCAACAAAGCCAATTCCTCCTTTGGTCGTCTTTCCTTCCAGTTCTGTGCTGCCAACGACTGAAACGAACTGCAAAAATCTCTGAAGCTGGAGACTCATATCTCCCTCACTAGCTTTAAGCACCAGCTGTCAGAGCAGCTCACAGATCACTGCACCTGTACATAGCCCATCTGTATATAGCCCATCCAACTACCTCATCCCCATACTGTATTTATTTATTTATTTATCTTGCTCCTTTGCACCCCAGTATCTCTACTTGCACATTCATCTCCTGCACATCTACCATTCCAGTGTTTAATTGCTATATTGTAATTATTCGCCACCATGGCCTATTTATTGCCTTAACTTACCTCATTTGCACTCACAGTATATAGACTTGTTTTCTTTTGTTCTACTGTATTATTGACTATATGTTTTGTTTATTCCATGTGTAACTCTGTGTTGTTGTTTGTGTCGCACTGCTTTGCTTTATCTTGTCCAGGTCGCAGTTGTAAATGAGAACTTGTTCTCAACTGGCCTACCTGGTTAAATAAAGGTGAAATAAAATACATTTAAAAAAAAGAAGTTATGCATACAAATATTTAGAGTATTACTGTATCAATCAACTAAAACACTAATAAATATGTTTCTTGACCTGAATAAAAGCGGTCCTGTTTTCATCCTATTGAGACCCTGGCTGTGGTCTATGATGTAATGTAGACGGTACTGAGCGGTGGCTCAGCCACAGTGAAGGACGCAGGCAGGACACAGAGACGTACACAACAACATTAATAATAGCCTCCATCTCTGTCTGTCCAGGACCAGGGATCTGTTACATCAGTGCTGGCCACACCTCAGCATAAGAACAGGCTTACTGTGTGTTGCTTGGTTACAAAGCCTACAGCTAAAAAATTATGACTTGATGACTCCGGTCTGTCTGTCTGTCTGTCTGTCTGTCTGTCTGTCTGTCTGCCTGCCTGCCTGCCTGCCTGCCTGCCTGCCTGTCTGTCTGTCTGTCTGTCTGTCTGTCTGTCAACAGTGTTTATTTTCTCTCTCTTCACTCCTGAGGTAAAATAGACACGGGATCCTGTTGGAAGGAATCAAGCAATCAAAGTAGGTAAATAGAAGAGAAACAAGAGGATTCTTACCTTCTTCTGGTACCAGACCACAGCATCTCGCACTCTGGACGCCATTTACATGTCAGAGGTCACCAGCTGGGGCATTTTAGGCTGTAAACCGGAGAGAACGAGAGAGAACGAGAGAGAGAGAGAGAGATCCGTCAATGAGGAGTCTGTGTTACTCCGCAGAGCTTTTAAAGCCTCTACCTGCTGGGCAGGTGTGTCATGCTCTGTGACATCACACACACACACACACACACACACACACACACACACACACACACACACACACACACACACACACACACACACACACACACACACACACACACACACACACACACACACACACACACACACACACACCCTCATTAATAGTGGGGCGAGCCTTTGAGAAGGAACAGGCAGTCTCTCTCTTGACAGTACCTTGGCTCCCGCGACATATACACACACACGCGAAGTAGAGAAGCTAATTAGGAAGCTGGCAGTGCTGTGTTGCTGCCACCATCCTATTCATATTCAATACCAGACACACAGAACGGTCAGCAGAGAAGCTGGTCTGGTCAGAGCTCAGACTGAGGGGAGTTACTCTCTCTCTCTAAACAGATGGGCTGTTATGTGAAGGGGAGTTAGTCTCTCTCTCTAAACAGATGGGCTGTTATGTGAAGGGGAGTTACTCTCTCTCTCTAAACAGATGGGCTGTTATGTGAAGGGGAGTTACTCTCTCTCTCTAAACAGATGGGCTGTTATGTGAAGGGGAGTTACTCTCTCTCTCTAAACAGATGGGCTGTTATGTGAAGGGGAGTTAGTCTCTCTCTCTAAACAGATGGGCTGTTATGTGAAGGGGAGTTAGTCTTTTTCCATCTGACAGTGACCGAGTTTGGGAAACCCTGGTCTAGGTACTGTTTCAAGAACACTACGGTGTTTTCAAGTACACTTGGACGTTTCAAGCCTTTATCTGATGAGCAGATGTTTCTGGGCGGTGCCTTCTTTATTTCTGCTGGCTTCTCATTCAGCACACACACATTCTGTGATGAGTCTCCTCCACCTTTAGCGTTTGATTGAGCCTGGCATTGTGTGCTAGATGGGCGGTGTAAGGGGTTGGCACTTTTGGGACTATTATATTCCACCAGGCAAGCGTAGTCAAGCGCAGTTATTTGGAAGAAAACAAATGTTATTTGAACCCTGGTCTGATGGCAGTTGGTTCCCCTCCAGAGAACTGTAGTGGTCCAGGAAGAAAGTGGAGTTCCTAGAATATAAATACTATTTCTCACAGAGACTATTTATAGCTAGTAGGAAATGTCTGTTTTTCTTAAAGAGAGGTCTCATTCCTGACTGATTACACTGTTGCTAGGATGCTCCTCCCAGTCCAATCCTTCTGCTCTATTTCTCTCTGTGTGTGTGTGTGTGTGTGTGTGTGTGTGTGTGTGTGTGTGTGTGTGTGTGTGTGCGCGCACACACCTGGCAACGACATCAAAAGGAGATCCTCCACTTCAAAACACACAGCTTCCATGTCTTTGTGGCTTAAGAACCGAGCTTTGAGAGGTAGATAGGATGACGCCAGAGAATCAGATCACAGTGATCTGTAGTGATGACATATGAGGTAGATACCTAGTCCCCAGGCGGCACCTGGCATCCTGTTCAGGAGGACTAAACAGAACAGAGCTGTTTATATCTATGATGCCCCACAGTGAGCCAGCAGGGCTAATAGAACAAGAGAGACTGTAGTATCACACAGTGAGCCAGCAGGGCTAATAGAACAAGAGAGACTGTAGCACCACACAGTGAGCCAGCAGGGCTAATAGAACAAGAGAGGCTGTAGCATCACACAGTGAGCCAGCAGGGCTAATAGAACAAGAGAGACTGTAGCATCACACAGTGAGCCAGCAGGGCTAATAGAACAAGAGAGACTGTAGCATCTTAGACTGAGATAACAGAGGTCTCTCTCGTCGTGTCTACACTTGACACTTACATGCGACTTCTGCTATCAGAATACAAAGATCGCATTGAAAAGACTGGTCTCGATGCACCAGTCACGTTGTGGTCTGCTTGTGTTCAGATCTGTCTGACCACTTCAGGAGCTGGTCAGGGATGCATTGTGTGGATTTCTCCTCAGCCTTGATGCAATCAGGCTACCGAAAGCGCATAAAGTATGTGACATCATCAGCACTCGTCCCACAAGTCTCCGAGAGGCACCTTTTCATTTTAATGTTGGAGAAATCCGTTCCTAGTGTGTGAGGAACATGTTTGCTGGCCTCATAAATGCAAGCCAGATAGTTAATATTTAGAATATTTGTTGTCAGACAGAGGAGGGATTCAGCCTGTAGTCTGTAGCTTCATTAATACACTCAAACACTCTCTCACACTGTCCCACACATTCACAAAGATGAACAGGCATTCACACACATTCACAAAGATGAACAGGCATTCACACACATTCACAAAGATGAACAGGCATTCACACACATTCACAAAGATGAACAGGCATTCACACACATTCACAAAGATGAACAGGCATTCACACACATTCACAAAGATGAACAGGCATTCACACACATTAACACACATTGATTGGACACTCCGGACCGCGAGCAGAAGGCTTTTCCCTTATTCTGTGATGAGTGTTTTTACTGCAGGGTTTTTCATTTTACCAGCTCCTCGCTGAAGCAGTGTTGAGAGACAACGAGACAGAAAATACTTATTGTTGAGTAGTTAGGCTACCTGGGCTAAATCTGAACGTGATTCCCAGTATTTCAGGTCATTGCCTGTTCTCTCTAGCTAAGCCCCCTTTCATCCAGAAATGATACTGTTGCTTTAAAGAGATTAAACGTCATCATTCAATGTTTTTGTTTTTGCTCAGAAAGAAATCCCTAAATGATGTCTATGTTGCATGTTGCTTTTCTCTCATGCCGGATTAATCCAAATAAAAAGTTAAATCCCCAGCCAGTCATTATTCACGTGCTATATGTAGACTATCATGGCTCTGGTACAGCCAGTCATTATTCACGTGCTATATGTAGACTATCATGGCTCTGGTACAGCCAGTCATTATTCACGTGCTATATGTAGACTATCATGGCTCTGGTACAGCCAGTCATTATTCACGTGCTATATGTAGACTATCATGGCTCTGGTACAGCCAGTCATTATTCACGTGCTATATGTAGACTATCATGGCTCTGGTACAGCCAGTCATTATTCACGTGCTATATGTAGACTATCATGGCTCTGGTACAGCCAGTCATTATTCACCTGCTATATGTAGACTATCATGGCTCTGGTACAGCCAGTCATTATTCACCTGCTATATGTAGACTATCATGGCTCTGGTACAACCAGTCATTATTCACGTGCTATATGTAGACTATCATGGCTCTGGTACAGCCAGTCATTATTCACGTGCTATATGTAGACTATCATGGCTCTGGTACAACCAGTCATTATTCACGTGCTATATGTAGACTATCATGGCTCTGGTACAGCCAGTCATTATTCACCTGCTATATGTAGACTATCATGGCTCTGGTACAGCCAGTCATTATTCACCTGCTATATGTAGACTATCATGGCTCTGGTACAACCAGTCATTATTCACCTGCTATATGTAGACTATCATGGCTCTGGTACAGCCAGTCAGCAACAACCTCTTCAGATGGTTTGGAGTTGTCTAAAGCAGATGGTTTGGAGTTGTCTAAAGCTGATGGTTTGGAGTTGTCTAAAGCTGATGGTTTGGAGTTGTCTAAAGCAGATGGTTTGGAGTTGTCTAAAGCTGATGGTTTGGAGTTGTCTAAAGCAGATGGTTTGGAGTTGTCTAAAGCAGATGGTTTGGAGTTGTCTAAAGCAGATGGTTTGGAGTTGTCTAAAGCTGATGGTTTGGAGTTGTCTAAAGCAGATGGTTTGGAGTTGTCTAAAGCAGATGGTTTGGAGTTGTCTAAAGCTGATGGTTTGGAGTTGTCTAAAGCTGATGGTTTGGAGTTGTCTAAAGCTGATGGTTTGGAGTTGTCTAAAGCTGATGGTTTGGAGTTGTCTAAAGCTGATGGTTTGGAGTTGTCTAAAGCTGATGGTTTGGAGTTGTCTAAAGCTGATGGTTTGGAGTTGTCTAAAGCTGATGGTTTGGAGTTGTCTAAAGCTGATGGTTTGGAGTTGTCTAAAGCAGATGGTTTGGAGTTGTCTAAAGCTGATGGTTTGGAGTTGTCTAAAGCAGATGGTATGGAGTTGTCTAAAGCTGATGGTTTGGAGTTGTCTAAAGCAGATGGTTTGGAGTTGTCTAAAGCTGATGGTTTGGAGTTGTCTAAAGCTGATGGTTTGGAGTTGTCTAAAGCAGATGGTTTGGAGTTGTCTAAAGCTCATGGTTTGGAGTTGTCTAAAGCTGATGGTCGGTTACAATAATCACAGTAAGATTAGACCTAGCTACTCCTTAGTGACAACACTGTATGGGCCAAGCACACACACACACACACACACACACACACACACACACACACACACACACACACACACACACACACACACACACACACACACACACACACACACACACACACACACACACACCTGGGGGAGCAGAGACCAGGCATGTGTGGGTACTAGTAGTGTGTGTGATTCAGCAGAGACCAGGTGTGTGTGTGTGTGTGTGTGTGTGTGTGTGTGTACAGCACATCCCCTCATATCTCACTCAAAACAAATAACAGCAGTATCCATATAAAGACTGCCTTCAGGTTAATCTCTTGTGGATTGACGATGTAATCTGACCAAATTACACAAAATGTTAATCCTGGGCTACCTTCAGGTCAACTCATCCAGTTACAGTTAGGGCTAAATATTACTGGGAAAGGGGATACCTAGTAACCCAAAGGTTGCTGGGTCGAATCCCCGAGCTGACAAGGTAAAAATCTGTCGTTTTGCCCCTGAACAAGGCAGTTAACCCAGTGTTCCCCTGAACAAGGCAGTTAACCCAGTGTTCCCCTGAACAAGGCAGTTAACACACTGTACCCCTGAACAAGGCAGTTAACCCACTGTACCCCTGAACAAGGCAGTTAACCCAGTGTTCCCCTGAACAAGGCAGTTAACCCAGTGTTCCCCTGAACAAGGCAGTTAACCCAGTGTTCCCCTGAACAAGGCAGTTAACCCACTGTTCCCCTGAACAAGGCAGTTAACCCACTGTTCCCCTGAACAAGGCAGTTAACCCACTGTTCCCCTGAACAAGGCAGTTAACCCACTGTTCCCCTGAACAAGGCAGTTAACCCACTGTTCCCCTGAACAAGGCAGTTAACCCACTGTTCCCCTGAACAAGGCAGTGTTCCCCGGGCGCTGAAGACGTGGATGTTGATTAAGGCAGCCCCCCCACACCTCTCTGATTCAAAGGGTTAAATGAGGAAGACACATTTCAGTTGAAGCCATTCAGTTGACTAGGTCTCCCCCTTTTCCTTTGTCAGATGCACAACTGAATGAATTCAACTGAAATGTGCCTTGCGTATTTAACCCAACCCTTTTGAATCAGAGTGGTGTGGGAGGCTGACTCAATCCACATCATCAGCACCGTATTTAACCCAACCCTTTTGAATCAGAGTGGTGTGGGAGGCTGACTCAATCCACATCGTCAGCACCGTATTTAACCCAACCCTTTTGAATCAGAGTGGTGCTGGAGGCTGACTCAATCCACATCATCAGCACCGTATTTAACCCAACCCTTTTGAATCAGAGTGGTGCTGGAGGCTGACTCAATCCACATCATCAGCACCGTATTTAACCCAACCCTTTTGAATCAGAGTGGTGCGGGAGGCTGACTCAATCTACATCATCAGCACCATATTTAACCTAACCCTTTTGAATCAGAGTGGTGCGGGAGGCTGACTCAATCTACATCATCAGCACCATATTTAACCCAACCCTTTTGAATCAGAGTGGTGCGTTTACAATCGCAACAAATAATCTGCTCAGACCCCAACCAAGGAGCATTAAAAGTCGTGCTATAAATTCTCAGACAACCCAAAGATTCCTTGATGCCCTTCCAGACTCCCTCTGCCTACCCAAGGACGTCGGAGGACAAAAATCAGTTAACCACCTAACCGAGGAACTCAATTTAACCTTGCGCAATACCCTAGATGCAGTTGCACCCCTAAAAATTAAAAACATCTGTCATAAGAAACTAGCTCCCTGGTATACAGAAAATACACGAGCTCTGAAGCAAGCTTCCAGAAAATTGGAACGGAAATGGAGCAGCATTCGCAAATGGAGGATGGCTTTCACTTCAGCAGTAATACATTTATGAACTTCTTTGAGGAAAAGATCATGATCATTAGAAAGCAAATTACGGACTCCTCTTTAAATCTGGGTATTCCTCCAAAGCTCCATTGTCCTGAGTCTGCACAACTCTGCCAGGACCTTGGCTCAAGGGAGATACTAAAGTGTTTTAGTACTATATCTCTTGACACAATGATGAAAATAATCATGGCCTCCAAACCCTCAAGCTGCATACTGGACCCTATTCCAACTAAACTACTGAAAGAGCTGCTTCCTGTGCTTGGCCCTCCTATGTTGAACATAATAAACGGCTCTCTATCCACCGGATGTGTACCAAGCTCACTAAAAGTGGCAGTAATAAAGCCTCTCTTGAAAAAGCCGAATCTTGACCCAGAAATTATAAAAAACTAATCGGCCTATATCGAATCTTCCATTCCTCTCAAAAATTTTAGAAAAAGTTGTTGCACAGCAACTCACTGCCTTCCTGAAGACAAACAATGTATACGAAACGCTTCAGTCTGGTTTTAGACCCCATCATAGCACTGAGACTGCACTTGTGAAGGTGGTAAATGACCTTTTAATGACGTCAGACCGAGGCTCTGCATCTGTCCTCGTGCTCCTAGATCTTAGTGCCGCTTTTGATACCATCGATCACCACATTCTTTTGGAGAGATTGGAAACCCAAATTGGTCTACATGGACAAGTTCTGGCCTGGTTTAGATCTTATCTGTCGGAAAGATATCAGTTTGTCTCTGTGAATGGTTTGTCCTCTGACAAATCAATTGTAAATTTCGGTGTTCCTCAAGGTTCCGTTTTAGGACCACTATTGTTTTCACTATATATTTTACCTCTTGGGGATGTCATTCGAAAACATAATGTTAAATTTCACTGCTATGCGGATGACACACAGCTGTACATTTCAATGAAACATGGTGAAGCTCCAAAATTGCCCTCGCTAGAAGCCTGTGTTTCAGACATAAGGAAGTGGATGGCTGCAAACTTTCTACTTTTAAACTCGGACAAAACAGAGATGCTTGTTCTAGGTCCCAAGAAACAAAGAGATCTTCTGTTCAATCTGACAATTAATCTGGATGGTTGTACAGTCGTCTCAAATAAAACTGTGAAGGACCTCGGTGTTACTCTGGACCCTGATCTCTCTTTTGAAGAACATATCAAGACTGTTTCAAGGACAGCTTTTTTCCATCTACGTAACATTGCAAAAATCAGAAACTTTCTGTCCAAAAATGACGCAGAAAAATTAATCCATGCTTTTGTTACTTCTAGGCTGGACTACTGCAATGCTCTACTCTCCGGCTACCCGGATAAAGCACTAAACAAACTTCAGTTAGTGCTAAATACGGCTGCTAGAATCCTGACTAGAACCAAAAAACTTGATCATATTACTCCAGTGCTAGCCTCCCTACACTGGCTTCCTGTTAAGGCAAGGGCTGATTTCAAGGTTTTACTGCTAACCTACAAAGCATTACATGGGCTTGCTCCTACCTATCTTTCCGATTTGGTCCTGCCGTACATACATACACGTACGCTACGGTCACAAGACGCAGGCCTCCTAATTGTCCCTAGAATTTCTAAGCAAACGGCTGGAGGTAGGGCTTTCTCCTATAGAGCTCCATTTTTATGGAATAGTCTGCCTACCCATGTGAGAGACGCAGACTCAGTCTCAACCTTTAAGTCTTTACTGAAGACTTATCTCTTCAGTAGGTCCTGTGATTAAGTGTAGTCTGGCCCAGGAGTGTGAAGGTGAACGGAAAGGCTGGAGCAACGAACCGCCCTTGCTGTCTCTGCCTTGCCGGTTCCCCTCTTTCCACTGGGATTCTCTGCCTCTAACCCTATTACAGGGGCTGAGTCACTGACTTACTGGTGTTCTTCCATGCCGTCCATGGGAGGGGTGCGTCACTTGAGTGGGTTGAGTCACTGACGTGGTCTTCCTGTCTGGGTTGGCGCCCCCCCCCTTGGGCTCTGCCATGGCGGAGATTTTTGTGGGCTATACTCGGCCTTGTCTTCGGACGGTAAGTTGGTGGTTGTAGATATCCCTCTAGTGGTGTGGGGGCTGTGCTTTGGCAAAGTGGGTGGGGTTATATCCTGCCTGTTTGGCCCTGTCCGGGGGTATCATCGGATGGGGCCACAGTGTCTTCTGATACCTCCTGTCTCAGCCTCCAGTATTTATGCTGCAGTAGTTTATGTGCCGGGGGGCTAGGGTCAGTCTGCTTCATCTGGAGTATTCTCTTGTCTTATCCGGTGTCCTGTGTGAATTTAAATATGCTCTCTCTAATTCTCTCTTTCTCTCTTTCTTTCTTTCTCTCGGAGGACCTGAGCCCTAGGACCATGCCTCGGGACTACCTGGCATGATGACTCCTTGCTGTCCCCAGTCCACCTGGCCATGCTGCTGCTCCAGTTTCAACTGTTCTGCCTGCGGCTACGGAACCCTGACCTGTTCACCGGACGTGCTTGTTGCACCCTCGACAACTACAATGATTATTATTATTTGACCATGCTGGTCATTTATGAACATTTTAACATCTTGACCATGTTCTGTTATAATATCCACCCGGCACAGCCAGAAGAGGACTGGCCACCCCTCATAGCCTGGTTCCTCTCTAGGTTTCTTCCTAGGTTTTTGGCCTTTCTAGGGAGTTTTTCCTAGGGAGTTTTTCCTAGCCACCGTGCCTCTTTCACATGCATTGCTTGCTGTTTGGGGTTTTAGGCTGGGTTTCTGTACAGCACTTTGAGATTTCAGCTGATATACGAAGGGCTGTATAAATAAATTTGATTTGATTTGATTTGGTGCTGGAGGCTGACTCAATCCACATCATCAGCACCGTATTTAACCCAACCCTTTTGAATCAGAGTGGTGCGGGAGGCTGACTCAATCCACATCATCAGCACCGTGTTTAACCCAACCCTTTTGAATCAGAGTGGTGCGGGAGGCTGACTCAATCCACATCATCAGCACCGTGTTTAACCCAACCCTTTTGAATCAGAGTGGTGCTGGAGGCTGACTCAATCCACATCATCAGCACCGTATTTAACCCAACCCTTTTGAATCAGAGGGGGGATTTGAACCAGTGACTTTCGGTTACTGGCCCAACACTCTTAACCGCTAGGCTACCTGCCACCTGTCACACTGTCAGGTATTTTGAGGAGCAGGACCCGGATTCACAAAACCTTATCTGCCATTTTCCCCTTAACTTTAGACTCATGAAGAATGTAAAGCAAAGTTGCTATTCCTCAACAAGGATATTGGAAATGTTCTTATTTAATGTACTATATTTCTCCTTAAATACGAAAGCCATCTGGGAATTAAGAATATTTCCAAGAAGAAATCCAATAACTTTATTTTGAAGGATCTAATTTATTCTTAACTTTTTCTTAAGGAGAAAACATTAGAAATAACTAGGGAAGTACATCTCTCCTTTCAAGATGATTTGATAAGCATCTAGATACATGGGCTCCGATACGATACAGCAATGATAACCATCTAGATACATGGGCTCCGATACGATACAGCAATGATAAGCATCTAGATACATGGGCTCCGATACGATACAGCAATGATAACCATCTAGATACATGGGCTCCGATACGATACAGGAACGATAACCATCTAGATACATGGGCTCCGATACGATACAGCAATGATAACCATCTAGATACATGGGCTCCGATACGATACAGCAATGATAACCATCTAGATACATGGGCTCCGATACGATACAGCAATGATAACCATCTAGATACATGGGCTCCGATACGATACAGCAATGATAACCATCTAGATACATGGGCTCCGATACGATACAGCAATGATAACCATCTAGATACATGGGCTCCGATACGATACAGCAATGATAACCATCTAGATACATGGGCTCCGATACGATACAGCAATGATAACCATCTAGATACATGGGCTCCGATACGATACAGCAATGATAACCATCTAGATACATGGGCTCCGATACGATACAGGAACTATAACCATCTAGATACATGGGCTCCGATACGATACAGCAATGATAAGCATCTAGATACATGGGCTCCGATACGATACAGCAATGATAAGCATCTAGATACATGGGCTCCGATACGATACAGCAATGATAACCATCTAGATACATGGGCTCCGATACGATACAGCAATGATAACCATCTAGATACATGGGCTCCGATACGATACAGCAATGATAACCATCTAGATACATGGGCTCCGATACGATACAGCAACGATAAGCATCTAGATACATGGGCTCCGATACGATACAGCAATGATAAGCATCTAGATACATGGGCTCCGATACGATACAGCAATGATAACCATCTAGATACATGGGCTCCGATACGATACAGCAATGATAAGCATCTAGATACATGGGCTCCGATACGATACAGCAATGATAACCATCTAGATACATGGGCTCCGATACGATACAGCAATGATAACCATCTAGATACATGGGCTCCGATACGATACAGCAATGATAAGCATCTAGATACATGGGCTCCGATACGATACAGCAATGATAACCATCTAGATACATGGGCTCCGATACGATACAGCAATGATAACCATCTAGATACATGGGCTCCGATACGATACAGCAATGATAACCATCTAGATACATGGGCTCCGATACGATACAGCAATGATAACCATCTAGATACATGGGCTCCGATACGATACAGCAATGATAACCATCTAGATACATGGGCTCCGATACGATACAGCAATGATAACCATCTAGATACATGGGCTCCGATACGATACAGCAACGATAACCATCTAGATACATGGGCTCCGATACGATACAGCAACGATAAGCATCTAGATACATGGGCTCCGATACGATACAGCAATGATAACCATCTAGATACATGGGCTCCGATACGATACAGCAATGATAACCATCTAGATACATGGGCTCCGATACGATACAGCAATGATAACCATCTAGATACATGGGCTCCGATACGATACAGCAATGATAAGCATCTAGATACATGGGCTCCGATACGATACAGCAATGATAAGCATCTAGATACATGGGCTCCGATACGATACAGCAACGATATGTTTAGTTTGAACTGATTCTGTGCGATTCGGTTTGATCAGTGGAACGAATCGATGCAATTCGGTTAAACTCAATATAATTTGTTTTGTTTGTTGCATGAACACACATTTTCCATTTTAAATATCTGAATATCTGCTGCTGTTGGGAGGTTAGGAGCTGGTCTCTCTGAGCTGGTCTGTCTGAGTTGGATCTGTCTGAGTTGGATCTGTCTGAGCTGGTCTCTCTGAGCTGGTCTCTCTGAGCTGGTCTCTCTGAGCTGGTCTCTCTGAGCTGGATCTGTCTGAGCTGGTCTCTCTGAGCTGGTCTCTCTGAGCTGGGTCTCTCTGAGCTGGGTCTCTCTGAGCTGGTCTCTCTGAGCTGGATCTGTCTGAGCTGGTCTCTCTGAGCTGGTCTCTCTGAGCTGGTCTCTCTGAGCTGGATCTGTCTGAGTTGGATCTGTCTGAGTTGGATCTGTCTGAGTTGGATCTGTCTGAGCTGGTCTCTCTGAGCTGGTCTCTTTGAGCTGGTCTCTCTGAGCTGGATCTGTCTGAGTTGGATCTGTCTAAGCTGGTCTCTCTGAGCTGGTCTCTCTGAGCTGGTCTCTCTGAGCTGGATCTGTCTGAGATGACTTCTACAAACTGTCTGTGTGTAGGTAGGTACCTGAGCAGGGCCATACGGCAGGCTGAGTATCTACCACCCCACTATCAGATTAGGGGTTGGGGCAATTTCAGCCTTTTCTGCTCAACTAACCTAAAATGGAGGTAGATCTGTGTCACAGCCTCACAGTCCCTTTATAGAGAGGGATAGACAGAGTGAAAGACACCATGAAAAGGGCTTCAATAACAGGATGTTCACTCCTCTGGTCTAAACCTTTCAGGTTGAGGTCCAAATGGCACTCAATTCCCCTATATAGTGCACTACTTTGACCAGGGTCCATAGGACTCTGTTTAAAAGTAGTACACTATATAGGGAATAGGGTACCGTTTGGGACTCTCACCAGTCTCTCAGTGGACCTGTAAGTAGGTCAGGGCAGAATAACAAACCGGGTGCTGGGGGAACATAAAAATAGATTCCTGAACCTCTTACCCCCTACAGAAGGCTATCTCTCCAGGAACAGGGTTGGAGTTAAAACCTACAGGAGGGTATCTCTCCAGGAACAGGGTTGGAGTTAAAACCTACAGGAGGGTATCTCTCCAGGAACAGGGTTGGAGTTAAAACCTACAGAAGGGTATCTCTCCAGGAACAGGGTTGGAGTTAAAACCTACAGAAGGGTATCTCTCCAGGAACAGGGTTGGAGTTAAAACCTACAGAAGGGTATCTCTCCAGGAACAGGGTTGGAGTTAAAACCTACAGGAGGGTATCTCTCCAGGAACAGAGTTGGGTGTTAAAACCTACAGAAGGGTATCTCTCCAGGAACAGGGTTGGAGTTAAAACCTACAGAAGGGTATCTCTCCAGGAACAGGGTTGGAGTTAAAACCTACAGAAGGGTATCTCTCCAGGAACAGGGTTGGAGTTAAAACCTACAGGAGGGTATCTCTCCAGGAACAGAGTTGGAGTTAAAACCTACAGGAGGGTATCTCTCCAGGAACAGGGTTGGAGTTAAAACCTACAGGAGGGTATCTCTCCAGGAACAGGGTTGGAGTTAAAACCTACAGGAGGGTATCTCTCCAGGGTCAGGGTTGGAGTTAAAACCTACAGGATGGTATCTCTCCAGGAACAGGGTTGGAGTTAAAACCTACAGGAGGGTATCTCTCCAGGAACAGGGTTGGAGTTAAAACCTACAGGAGGGTATCTCTCCAGGGTCAGGGTTGGAGTTAAAACCTACAGGAGGGTATCTCTCCAGGAACAGGGTTGGAGTTAAAACCTACAGGAGGGTAGCTCTCCAGGAACAGAGTTGGAGTTAAAACCTACAGGTCCACTACAGTCTCTCCCCCTCCTCCTCTCAGCCTCTCCTCCTCTCAGCCTCTCCTCCTCCTCCTCTAAGCCTCTCCTCCTCCTCTCAGCCTCTCCTCCTCCTCCTCTCAGCCTCTCCTCCTCCTCCTCTCAGCCTCTCCTCCTCCTCTCAGCCTCTCCCCCTCCTCCTCTAAGCCTCTCCTCCTCCTCTCAGCCTCTCCCCCTCCTCCTCTAAGCCTCTCCTCCTCCTCTCAGCCTCTCCTCCTCCTCTCAGTCTCTCCTCCTCCTCCTCTCAGCCTCTCCTCCTCCTCTCAGCCTCTCCTCCTTCTCCTCCTCTCAGCCTCTCCTCGTCCTCTCAGTCTCTCCTCCTCTCAGCCTCTCTCCTCCTCCTCTCAGCCTCTCCTCCTCCTCTCAGCCTCTCCTCCTCCTCCTCTCAGCTTCTCCTCGTCCTCCTCCTCTCAGCCTCTCCTCCTCTCAGCCTCTCCTCCTCCTCCTCTCAGCCTCTCCTCCTCTCAGCCTCTCCTCCTCCTCTCAGCCTCTCCTCCTCCTCCTCTCAGCCTCTCCTCCTCCTCTCAGCCTCTCAGTCTCTCCTCCTCTCAGTGACTTACTACCAGAGATCAAACCACCAATATCACTACCACGTGCCGCTACTTGGATGGGTTAAGAAAGGGATGAAAAAGGAGAGAACCAGACTGAGAAGGAGTGTTCAGGTCCCTGCCAATCAAAACCATCTGGATTCCATTGCAGCCATGGACAGCGTAGTTCAGTGTGTGTGTATGTTGGAGTACTGCCGATTGAAACAGGTCAACACTGTAGATGTGGAAATGACAGAGAACCATACGAGGGGCCAGGCCTCTAACTGTTCTGACACCATTGGGGTGTTAACTGCAAGCTAGGGTGGTCTCCTTGTCTAGCTACCTCATCATTGTGTTATGGTTTCAGAACATCACTCTGGACAGTGCAAAACAGAACATCAAACTACATGTTTGTCCAGGTGGCCAGTGCTGATTGTGATTTCTGGGTGTGACTATGAATATGAAGCGCTCTCACATTGTACAGTACAGAACAGTACTATTAGCCTAGCTGTAAACTACACCATGTACAGTATACCACTATTAGCCTAGCTGTAAACTACACCATGTACAGTACAGCACTATTAGCCTAGCTGTAAACTACACCACGTACAGTACAGCACTATTAGCCTAGCTGTAAACTACACCACGTACAGTACAGTAACAGTACTATTAGCCTAGCTGTAAACTACACCATGTACAGTATAGCACTATTAGCCTAGCTGTAAACTACACCACGTACAGTACAGCACTATTAGCCTAGCTGTAAACTACACCACGTACAGTACAGTAACAGTACTATTAGCATAGCTGTAAACTACACCACGTACAGTACAGTAACAGCACTATTAGCCTAGCTGTAAACTACACCACGTACAGTACAGTAACAGTACTATTAGCCTAGCTGTAAACTACACCACGTACAGTACAGTAACAGTACTATTAGCCTAGCTGTAAACTACACCACATACTGTACAGTAACAATAAATGCACTGCTGTAAACTACACCAAGTACAGTACAGCACAGTACTGCTGTAAACTACACCACGTACAGTAACAGTACTGTGTAAACTACACCAAGTACAGTACAGTAAATGTACTGCTGTAAACTAAACCATGTACAGTTCAGCATTGCTGTAAACTACACCACGTACTGTACAGTATTACTGTAAACTACACCATGTACAGTACAGTAACAGTAAATGTACTGCTGTAAACTGCACCACGTACTGTACACTGCACCATGTACAGTATAGTAACAATACTTATGTAAACCACCACGTACAGTACAGCATTGCTTGAAACTACACCACATACAGTACAGCATTGCTGTAAACTACACCACATACAGTACAGCATTGCTGTAAACTACACCATGTACAGTACAGTAAGTCACAGTATTGCTGTAAACTGCAACACATACAGTACAGTAACAGTACCAGTATTGCTGTAAACTACACCACACACAGTACAGTAACACTATTGCTGTAAGCTACACCACATACAGTACAGTAACAGTATTGCTGTAAACTACACCACATACAGTACAGTAACAGTATTGCTGTAAACTACGCCACATACAGTAACAGTATTGCTGTAAACTACACCACATACAGTAACAGTATTGCTGTAAACTACACCACATACAGTAACAGTATTGCTGTAAACTACACCACATACAGTAACAGTTTTGCTTTAAACTACACCACATACAGTAACAGTTTTGCTGTAAACTACACCACATACAGTAACAGTATTGCTGTAAACTACACCCCATACAGTAACAGTATTGCTGTAAACTACACCACATACAGTAACAGTTTTGCTCTAAACTACACCACATACAGTAACAGTTTTGCTGTAAACTACACCACATACAGTAACAGTATTGCTGTAAACTACACCACATACAGTAACAGTATTGCTGTAAACTACACTAGCAACAACTGACAGGTTAAGTACCAGAGGATGAATGGCTTCATTATGTCAATACTGACAATAGTCACAGAGACACAGAGAGGCTGAGGGAGAGAGAGAGGCTGAAAGAGGGAGAGGGGGAGAGGCTGAGAGGGAGAGGCTGAGAGAGGGAGAGGGAGAGGCTGAGAGAGGGAGAGGCTGAGAGAGGGAGAGGGGGAGAGGGAGAGGCTGAGAGAGGGAGAGAGAGAGAGGCTGAGAGAGGGAGAGGGAGAGAGAGGAAGAGGGGGAGAGAGAGAGGCTGAGAGAGGGAGAGGCTGAGAGAGGGAGAGAGAGAGAGGCTGGGAGAGGGAGAGAGAGAGAGAGGGAGAGGGGGAGAGAGAGGCTGAGAGAGGGAGAGGGAGAGCGGGGAGGACAGAAAACAGAGGAGTGGTTTTGGATTCTGACATCTGAGTGTATTGCCAACCCACATGGAGAGTGTGGCTTCACAGGAGGCCAACACTACACCTGCAGTTGGGCTCCATTTTATATGTGGTCTGTAGTGTGATGTACTGCCTGTGAGTGGGCATTCTAGTACAGTAGGATTCAGCACCATACACTGTGTATGACGGGGTAATGGGAAGGCCGGTCCTGTACATACCTGTTGGTTGTATGTAGCGTGATACACTGTGTGTGACGGGGTAATGGGAAGGCCGGTCCTGTACATACCTGTTGGTTGTATGTAGCGTGATACACTGTGTGTGACGGGGTAATGGGAAGGCCGGTCCTGTACATACCTGTTGGTTGTATGTAGCGTGATACACTGTGTGTGACGGGGTAATGGGAAGGCCGGTCCTGTACATACCTGTTGGTTGTATGTAGCGTGATACACTGTGTGTGACGGGGTAATGGGAAGGCCGGTCCTGTACATACCTGTTGGTTGTATGTAGCGTGATACACTGTGTGTGACGGGGTAATGGGAAGGCCGGTCCTGTACATACCTGTTGGTTGTATGTAGCGTGATACACTGTGTGTGACGGGGTAATGGGAAGGCCGGTCCTGTACATACCTGTTGGTTGTATGTAGCGTGATACACTGTGTGTGACGGGGTAATGGGAAGGCCGGTCCTGTACATACCTGTTGGTTGTATGTAGCGTGATACACTGTGTGTGACGGGGTAATGGGAAGGCCGGTCCTGTACATACCTGTTGGTTGTATGTAGCGTGATACACTGTGTGTGACGGGGTAATGGGAAGGCCGGTCCTGTACATACCTGTTGGTTGTATGTAGCGTGATACACTGTGTGTGACGGGGTAATGGGAAGGCCGGTCCTGTACATACCTGTTGGTTGTATGTAGCGTGATACACTGTGTGTGACGGGGTAATGGGAAGGCCGGTCCTGTACATACCTGTTGGTTGTATGTAGCGTGATACACTGTGTGTGACGGGGTAATGGGAAGGCCGGTCCTGTACATACCTGTTGGTTGTATGTAGCGTGATACACTGTGTGTGACGGGGTAATGGGAAGGCCGGTCCTGTACATACCTGTTGGTTGTATGTAGCGTGATACACTGTGTGTGACGGGGTAATGGGAAGGCCGGTCCTGTACATACCTGTTGGTTGTATGTAGCGTGATACACTGTGTGTGACGGGGTAATGGGAAGGCCGGTCCTGTACATACCTGTTGGTTGTATGTAGCGTGATACACTGTGTGTGACGGGGTAATGGGAAGGCCGGTCCTGTACATACCTGTTGGTTGTATGTAGCGTGATACACTGTGTGTGACGGGGTAATGGGAAGGCCGGTCCTGTACATACCTGTTGGTTGTATGTAGCGTGATACACTGTGTGTGACGGGGTAATGGGAAGGCCGGTCCTGTACATACCTGTTGGTTGTATGTAGCGTGATACACTGTGTGTGACGGGGTAATGGGAAGGCCGGTCCTGTACATACCTGTTGGTTGTATGTAGCGTGATGCACTGTGTGTGACGGGGTAATGGGAAGGCCGGTCCTGTACATACCTGTTGGTGGTATGTAGCGTGATGCACTGTGTGTGACGGGGTAATGGGAAGGCCGGTCCTGTACATACCTGTTGGTTGTATGTAGCGTGATGCACTGTGTGTGACGGGGTAATGGGAAGGCCGGTCCTGTACATACCTGTTGGTTGTATGTAGCGTGATGCACTGTGTGTGACGGGGTAATGGGAAGGCCGGTCCTGTACATACCTGTTGGTTGTATGTAGCGTGATGCACTGTGTATGACGGGGTAATGGGAAGGCCGGTCCTGTACATACCTGTTGGTTGTATGTAGCGTGATGCACTGTGTATGACGGGGTAATGGGAAGGCCGGTCCTGTACATACCTGTTGGTTGTATGTAGCGTGATGCACTGTGTATGACGGGGTAATGGGAAGGCCGGTCCTGTACATACCTGTTGGTTGTATGTAGCGTGATGCACTGTGTGTGACGGGGTAATGGGAAGGCCGGTCCTGTACATACCTGTTGGTTGTATGTAGCGTGATACACTGTGTGTGACGGGGTAATGGGAAGGCCGGTCCTGTACATACCTGTTGGTTGTATGTAGCGTGATACACTGTGTGTGACGGGGTAATGGGAAGGCCGGTCCTGTACATACCTGTTGGTTGTATGTAGCGTGATACACTGTGTGTGACGGGGTAATGGGAAGGCCGGTCCTGTACATACCTGTTGGTTGTATGTAGCGTGATACACTGTGTGTGACGGGGTAATGGGAAGGCCGGTCCTGTACATACCTGTTGGTTGTATGTAGCGTGATACACTGTGTGTGACGGGGTAATGGGAAGGCCGGTCCTGTACATACCTGTTGGTTGTATGTAGCGTGATACACTGTGTGTGACGGGGTAATGGGAAGGCCGGTCCTGTACATACCTGTTGGTTGTATGTAGCGTGATACACTGTGTGTGACGGGGTAATGGGAAGGCCGGTCCTGTACATACCTGTTGGTTGTATGTAGCGTGATACACTGTGTGTGACGGGGTAATGGGAAGGCCGGTCCTGTACATACCTGTTGGTTGTATGTAGCGTGATACACTGTGTGTGACGGGGTAATGGGAAGGCCGGTCCTGTACATACCTGTTGGTTGTATGTAGCGTGATACACTGTGTGTGACGGGGTAATGGGAAGGCCGGTCCTGTACATACCTGTTGGTTGTATGTAGCGTGATACACTGTGTGTGACGGGGTAATGGGAAGGCCGGTCCTGTACATACCTGTTGGTTGTATGTAGCGTGATACACTGTGTGTGACGGGGTAATGGGAAGGCCGGTCCTGTACATACCTGTTGGTTGTATGTAGCGTGATACACTGTGTGTGA
>NW_021823043.1:772678-966365 GCF_901001165.1 Salmo trutta
GATTCAAAATCAGGAGGTGGGAGGTTACAGAGTTACATAATGCTGTGTAATGAATTACATAAAACAGCTGTTATGAAAACAACTCTGAAATGCTACACTGAACAGAGAGCAGCAAACACACAGAGAACAGATCCTGCTACCAATGGCAGCATATCACATAATATAACACTAGCTACTATGCTACACACAGTCAGAAACAACTCACAGCAGTTCATTGTCAGACTAGTGTTGCTGTATTGGCTAGCAGGTCCATCCAGGGGGGGTTGTATTCCAGGTCTGGGTGTCTTGTTTAAATAAGGAGGGGGGTGCATTACCAGTCAGAAAGTATCCCTCCATTTTGTAGTGGTCGTGTAGCTCGTTAAAGTGAGTGTAACCCAACACAGCTACCTGGCCCGGTGCATTTTAATGACATGGAAGGACTGCATCTCTGGACTGCAACCAGGTGGATGTGTTTGAGGAGGGGGGAAGAGGGAGAAAAGAGGGGGAGGGGACATCTGATTAACCCCCCCAACGATGAGAGGCGGGAGAGGTGTTGCTGGTGGGGTATCCTGGGTGTGAGTGTGGGCATGTTTTCCATCAGGTAGTAGGCTGGTTCCCTTACTAGCTCCAGTTACACCACAAGACCCCAACTCAAGTTGCACTCTCTAAGTGACATAAAGATAGCCTAGGCCTCCTGACACCCACGATGGAAGACCAACAGGACACTCTCTAAGTGACATAAAGATAGCCTAGGCCTCCTGACACCCACGATGGAATACCAACAGGACACTCTCTAAGTGACATAAAGATAGCCTAGGCCTCCTGACACCCATGATGGAAGACCAACAGGACACTCTCTAAGTGACATAAAGATAGCCTAGGCCTCCTGACACCCACGATGGAATACCAACAGGACACTCTCTAAGTGACATAAAGATAGCCTAGGCCTCCTGACACCCATGATGGAATACCAACAGGACACTCTCTAAGTGACATAAAGATAGCCTAGGCCTCCTGACACCCATGATGGAAGACCAACAGGACACTCTCTAAGTGACATAAAGATAGCCTAGGCCTCCTGACACCCATGATGGAAGACCAACAGGACACTCTCTAAGTGACATAAAGATAGCCTAGGCCTCCTGACACCCATGATGGAAGACCAACAGGACACTCTCTAAGTGACATAAAGATAGCCTAGGCCTCCTGACACCCATGATGGAAGACCAACAGGACACTCTCTAAGTGACATAAAGATAGCCCAGGCCTCCTGACACCCATGATGGAAGGTAGAGAGGGGCTGGGGTGGAGGTGGTGGAGGGCTGGTAGATATCTCAGGTGTCCCACTGACTGACATTGTTAGTCGTGATGAAATGAGATAAAGAGAGCGAGAGACGAGAGGAAGAGAGATACTATTTGTTCACTTATTCAGGTTCTCTGCTGTCCCCAATGTCCTTCTTCATCAATACTGCAGAAATAACCCTGAACACACACACACACACACACACACACACACACACACACACACACACACACACGTTATTGGGGGAAAAGAAATGGTTACATATAGGGGTTTTATTTTTGACAATATATCTTATGGTATCGTTTTGACAATATGACATTATATTATTTCTGCGCTAGTTGCCTGAACCTGCACCAAAACTCCAATATTTTTCCTTCATAGCTTGTTCTCCATCTTCTTTTTAAAAATAGTGAGTAAACACATTTCCATGTTCTTCGCTCCGTTCGTCTTTCCCTCGATCCTGACTAGTCTCTCAGTCCCTGCCGCTGAAAAACATCCCTACAGCAAGATGCCGCCACCACCATGCTTCACCGTAAGGATTGTGCCAGGTTTCCTGCAGACCTGACACTTGGCATTCAGGTCAAAGAGTTCAATCTTGGTTTCATCAGACCAGAGAATCTTGTTTCTCATCGTCTGAGAGTCTTTAGGTGTCTTTTTGCAAACTCCAAGCAGGATGTCATGTGCCTTTTACTGAGGAGTGGCTTCCGTCTGACCACTCTACCATAAAGGCCTGATTGGTGGAGTGCTGCAGAGATGGTTGTCCGTCCGGAAGGTTCTCCCATCTCCTCAGAGGAACTCTGGAGCTCTGTCAAAGTGACCATCGGGTTCTTGGTCATCTCCCTGACCAAGGCCCTTCTCCTGCCGATTGCTCAGTTTGGCTGGGCAGCCAGCTCTAGGAAGAGTCTTGGTGGTTCCAAACTTCTTCCATTTAAGAATTATGGAGGCCAATGTGTAGGTATTTCTGTTTTTGTACTTTTAATAAATTGGAACATTTTCTCAAAACCTGTTTTTTCTTTGTTATTATGGGGTATTTTATGTAGATTGATGATGACATTTAAAATAAATAATCATACATTTTAGAATAAGGCTGTAACGTAACAAAATGTGGAAAAAGTGAAGGGGTCTGAATACTTTTCGAATGCACTGTTTAGTGAGCAATATGTTTGGAACATGGAATCACAATAAAAATCTCAGTATTGAATCACAATACATATAGTCCAGTCTAGACACTGTTAGAGCATGTTTTCAAACCAACAACTTAAACTTAGGTAAAACTTAAATCTGTTTTGACTCATTTCTATCAGCATGTTAAATGTGCAAGCAGGAAGAAAAAACTCTAGACCACCTTTACTCCACACACAGAGATGCATACAAAGCTCTCCCTCGCTCTCCATTTGGCAAATCTGACCATAATTATATCCTCCTGATTCCTGCTTACAAGCAAAAACTAAAGCAGGAAGTACCAGTGACTCGCTCAAAACGGAACTGGTCAGATGACGCGGATGCTACGCTACAGGACTGTTTTGCTAGCACAGACTGGAATATGTTCCGGGATTCATCCGATGGCACTGAGGAGTATACCAAGTCACCGGCTTCATCAATAAGTGCATTGATGGCGCCGTCCCCACAGTGACTGTACGTACATACCCCAACCAGAAGCCATGGATTACAGGCAACATCCGCACTGAGCTAAAAGGTAGAGTTGCTGCTTTCAAGGAGAGGGACACTAACCTGGACGCTTATAAGAAATCCCGCTATGCCCTCCGATGAACCATCAAACAGGCAAAGAGTCAATACAGGAGTAAGATTGAATCGTACTACTCATCTTCCCTCCCTCTCTTCATCCCTCATCCCCTCTCTTTCCCTGGGACGGCCTAAAAACACTCCCACACAGCTACCACCAAAAGTACAGTTTTTGTAGCAAGTTAATTAAGAGAATTTACGCAGACAGTTTAGAAGAATGAACGTAGCAGGTTACGAGAATTAGGTTAAGGTTACTACGAAAATCACTTTGAGCGAAGTGGGGTGTTTTTTACGTCCCCTCTTTCCCTCTGTGGCCAGGCTTGTCTTCTTCTCCCTCCCTCCTCCCCAGGCTTAAAGCTATTTCTCCAGGCTACTTTACATAACACTGCATGCCACCACAAGCACTCAACCACACTGTTTACACAGGTTACCAACACTGTTTACAGGGCAGGGTAAGGGCTTTTTACAATGACCCGAGGACAGACAACACTACTAGTGACACCAATAATATGGGTTTTAGCAATCTGAAAATCTGCAAAAACAAGCTATTAGATTTAACTCATGGCGGTTCCTCATCTGGGCTTGGGATGTTTCCCTAGTCATCTAGGATGTTTCCCTAGTCATCTAGGATGTTTCCCTAGTCATCTAGGATGTTTCCCTAGTCATCTAGGATGTTTCCCTAGTCATCTAGGGTGTTTCCCTAGTCATCTAGGACGTTTCCCTAGTCATCTAGGACGTTTCCCTAGTCATCTAGGACGTTTCCCTAGTCATCTAGGACGTTTCCCTAGTCATCTAGGATGTTTCCCTAGTCATCTAGGATGTTTCCCTAGTCATCTAGGACGTTTCCCTAGTCATCTAGGATGTTTCCCTAGTCATCTAGGATGTTTCCCTAGTCATCTAGGATGTTTCCCTATTTTCCCTAGTCATCTAGGACGTTTCCCTAGTCATCTAGGATGTTTCCCTAGTCATCTAGGATGTTTCCCTAGTCATCTAGCATGTTTCCCTAGTCATCTAGCATGTTTCCCTAGTCATCTAGGATGTTTCCCTAGTCATCTAGGATGTTTCCCTATTAATCTAGCATGTTTCCCTAGTCATCTAGGATGTTTCCCTAGTCATCTAGGGTGTTTCCCTAGTCATCTAGGACGTTTCCCTAGTCATCTAGGATGTTTCCCTATTCATCTAGGATGTTTCCCTATTAATCTAGAATGTTTCCCTAGTCATCTAGGATGTTTCCATAGTCATCTAGGATGTTTCCATAGTCATCTAGGACGTTTCCATAGTCATCTAGGATGTTTCCCTATTAATCTAGAATGTTTCCCTAGTCATCTAGGATGTTTCCCTATTAATCTAGGATGTTTCCCTATTCATCTAAGATGTTTCCCTATTCATCTAGGATGTTTCCCTAGTCATCTATGATGTTTCCCTATTCATCTAGGATGTTTCCCTATTAATCTAAGATGTTTCCCTAGTCATCTAGGATGTTTCCCTATTAATCTAGGATGTTTCCCTATTCATCTAAGATGTTATTGGGGGAAAAGAAATGGTTACATATAGGGGTTTTATTTTTGACAATATATCTTATGGTATCGTTTTGACAATATGACATTATATTATTTCTGCGCTAGTTGCCTGAACCTGCACCAAAACTCCAATATTTTTCCTTCATAGCTTGTTCTCCATCTTCTTTTTAAAAATAGTGAGTAAACACATTTCCATGTTCTTTGCTCCGTTCGTCTTTCCCTCGATCCTGACTAGTCTCTCAGTCCCTGCCTCTGAAAAACATCCCTACAGCAAGATGCTGCCACCACCATGCTTCACCGTAGGGATGGTGCCAGGTTTCCTGCAGACCTGACACTTGGCATTCAGGTCAAAGAGTTCAATCTTGGTTTCATCAGACCAGAGAATCTTGTTTCTCATCGTCTGAGAGTCTTTAGGTGTCTTTTTGCAAACTCCAAGCAGGATGTCATGTGCCTTTTACTGAGGAGTGGCTTCCGTCTGACCACTCTACCATAAAGGCCTGATTGGTGGAGTGCTGCAGAGATGGTTGTCCGTCCGGAAGGTTCTCCCATCTCCTCAGAGGAACTCTGGAGCTCTGTCAAAGTGACCATCGGGTTCTTGGTCATCTCCCTGACCAAGGCCCTTCTCCTGCCGATTGCTCAGTTTGGCTGGGTGGCCAGCTCTAGGAAGAGTCTTGGTGGTTCCAAACTTCTTCCATTTAAGAATTATGGAGGCCAATGTGTAGGTATTTCTGTTTTTGTACTTTTAATAAATTGGAACATTTTCTCAAAACCTGTTTTTTCTTTGTTATTATGGGGTATTTTATGTAGATTGATGATGACATTTAAAATAAATAATCATACATTTTAGAATAAGGCTGTAACGTAACAAAATGTGGAAAAAGTGAAGGGGTCTGAATACTTTTCGAATGCACTGTTTAGTGAGCAATATGTTTGGAACATGGAATCACAATAAAAATCTCAGTATTGAATCACAATACATATAGTCCAGTCTAGACACTGTTAGAGCATGTTTTCAAACCAACAACTTAAACTTAGGTAAAACTT
This sequence comes from Salmo trutta, assembly GCF_901001165.1. Taxonomy (NCBI): domain Eukaryota; kingdom Metazoa; phylum Chordata; class Actinopteri; order Salmoniformes; family Salmonidae; genus Salmo; species Salmo trutta. Next base: position 778,268 of record NW_021823043.1, read on the forward strand.
AAATCTGTTTTGACTCATTTCTACCAGCATGTTAAATGTGCAAGCAGGAAGAAAAACTCTAGACCACCTTTACTCCACACACAGAGACACGTACAAAACTCTCCCTCGCCCTCCATTTGGCAAATCTGACCATAATTATATCCTCCAGATTCCTGCTTACGAGCAAAAACTAAAGCAGGAAGTACCAGTGACTCGCTCAATACGGAACTGGTCAGATGACGCGGATGCTACACTACAGGACAGTTTTACTAGCACAGACTGGAATATGTTCCGGGATTCATCCGATGGCACTGAGGAGTATACCAAGTCACCGGCTTCACCAATAAGTGCATTGATGGCGTCGTCCCCACAGTGACTGTACGTACATACCCCAACCAGAAGCCATGGATTACAGGCAACATCTGCACTGAGCTAAAGGGTATTCTTGCTGCTTTCAAGGAGAGGGACACTAACCTGGACGCTTATAAGAAATCCCGCTATGCCCTCCGATGAACCATCAAACAGGCAAAGAGTCAATACAGGAGTAAGATTGAATCGTACTACTCATCTTCCCTCCCTCTCTTCATCCCTCATCCTCTCTCTTTCCCTGGGACGGCCTAAAAACACTCCCACACAGCTACCACCAAAAGTACAGTTTTTGTAGCAAGTTAAGAGAATTTACGCAGACAGTTTAGAAGAATGAACGTAGCAGGTTACGAGAATTAGGTTAAGGTTACTATGAAAATCACTGAGCGAAGTGGGGTGTTTTTTACAGAGTCCCCTCTTTCCCTCTGTGGCCAGGCTTGTCTTCTCCCTCCCTCCTCCCCAGGCTTAAAGCTATTTCTCCAGGCTACTTTACATAACACTGCATGCCACCACAAGCACTCAACCACACTGTTTACACAGGTTACCAACACTGTTTACAGGGCAGGGTAAGGGCTTTTTACAATGACCCGAGGACAGACAACACTACTAGTGACACCAATAATATGGGTTTTAGCAATCTGAAAATCTGCAAAAACAAGCTATTAGATTTAACTCATGGCGGTTCCTCATCTGGGCTTGGGATGTTTCCCTAGTCATCTAGGATGTTTCCCTAGTCATCTAGGACGTTTCCCTAGTCATCTAGGACGTTTCCCTAGTCATCTATGACGTTTCCCTAGTCATCTAGGATGTTTCCCCACTCATCTAGGATGTTTCCCCACTCATCTAGGATGTTCTCCACTCATCTAGGATGTTTCCCTAGTCATCTAGGATGTTTCCCTAGTCATCTAGGATGTTTCCCCACTCATCTAGGATGTTTCCCCACTCATCTAGGATGTTTGCCCACTCATCTAGGATGTTTCCCTATTAATCTAGGATGTTTCCCTATTCATCTAGGATGTTTCCCTAGTCATCTAGGACGTTTCCCTAGTCATCTAGGATGTTTCCCTAGTCATCTAGGACGTTTCCCTATTCATCTAGGATGTTTCCCTAGTCATCTAGGATGTTTCCCTATTAATCTAGGATGTTTCCCTAGTCATCTAGGATGTTTCCCTAGTCATCTAGGATGTTTCCCTATTCATCTAGGATGTTTCCCCACTCATCTAGGATGTTTCCCCACTCATCTAGGATGTTTCCCCACTCATCTAGGATGTTTCCCTAGTCATCTAGGATGTTTCCCTAGTCATCTAGGACGTTTCCTTAGTCATCTAGGATGTTTCCCTATTAATCTAGGATGTTTCCCTATTCATCTAGGATGTTTCCCTATTCATCTAGGATGTTTCCCTAGTCATCTAGGATGTTTCCCTATTAATCTAGGATGTTTCCCTATTCATCTAGGATGTTTCCCTAGTCATCTAGGATGTTTCCCTATTTTCCCTAGTCATCTAGGATGTTTCCCTAGTCATCTAGGATGTTTCCCTATTAATCTAGGATGTTTCCCTAGTCATCTAGGATGTTTCCCTATTAATCTAGGATGTTTCCCTATTTATCTAGGATGTTTCCCTATTCATCTAGGATGTTTCCCTAGTCATCTAGGATGTTTCCCTATTAATCTAGGATGTTTCACTAGTCATCTAGGATGTTTCCCTATTAATCTAGGATGTTTCCCTATTCATCTAGGATGTTTCCCTAGTCATCTAGGATGTTTCCCTATTAATCTAGGATGTTTCCCTATTAATCTAGGATGTTTCTCTATTAATCTAGGATGTTTCCCTAGTCATCTAGGATGTTTTCCTATTAATCTAGGATGTTTCCCTATTAATCTAGGATGTTTCCCTAGTCATCTAGGATGTTTCCCTATTAATCTAGGATGTTTCCCTAGTCATCTAGGATGTTTCCCTAGTCATCTAGGATGTTTCCCTATTCATCTAAGATGTTTCCCTAGTCATCTAGGATGTTTCCCTAGTCATCTAGGATGTTTCCCTAGTCATCTAGGATGTTTCCCTATTCATCTAAGATGTTTCCCTAGTCATCTAGGATGTTTCCCTAGTCATCTAGGATGTTTCCCTATTCATCTAGGATGTTTCCCTATTCATCTAGGATGTTTCCCTATTCATCTAAGATGTTTCCCTATTCACATTCCCTATTCACATAACAGCCCATAACAGATGGGCTGTTATGTGAAGGGGAGTTAGTCTCTCTCTCTAAACAGATGGGCTGTTATGTGAAGGGGAGTTACTCTCTCTCTCTAAACAGATGGGCTGTTATGTGAAGGGGAGTTACTCTCTCTCTCTAAACAGATGGGCTGTTATGTGAAGGGGAGTTACTCTCTCTCTCTAAACAGATGGGCTGTTATGTGAAGGGGAGTTAGTCTCTCTCTCTAAACAGATGGGCTGTTATGTGAAGGGGAGTTAGTCTTTTTCCATCTGACAGTGACCGAGTTTGGGAAACCCTGGTCTAGGTACTGTTTCAAGAACACTACGGTGTTTTCAAGTACACTCGGACGTTTCAAGCCTTTATCTGATGAGCAGATGTTTCTGGGCGGTGCCTTCTTTATTTCTGCTGGCTCTGCACAATATCTGTGTGTGTGTGTGACACCGCTTCTCATTCAGCACACACACATTCTGTGATGAGTCTCTTCCACCTTTAGCGTTTGATTGAGCCTGGCATTGTGTGCTAGATGGGTGGTGTACGGGGTTGGCACTTTTGGGACTATTATATTCCACCAGGCAAGCGTAGTCAAGCGCAGTTATTTGGAAGAAAACAAATGTTATTTGAACCCTGGTCTGATGGCAGTTGGTTCCCCTCCAGAGAACTGTAGTGGTCCAGGAAGAAAGTGGAGTTCCTAGAATATAAATACTATTTCTCACAGAGACTATTTATAGCTAGTAGGAAATGTCTGTTTTTCTTAAAGAGAGGTCTCATTCCTGACTGATTACACTGTTGCTAGGATGCTCCTCCCAGTCCAATCCTTCTGCTCTATTTCTCTCTCTGTGTGTGTGTGTGTGTGTGCGCGCACACACCTGGCAACGACATCAAAAGGAGATCCTCCACTTCAAAACACACAGCTTCCATGTCTTTGTGGCTTAAGAACCGAGCTTTGAGAGGTAGATAGGATGACGCCAGAGAATCAGATCACAGTGATCTGTAGTGATGACATATGAGGTAGATACCTAGTCCCCAGGCGGCACCTGGCATCCTGTTCAGGAGGTCTAAACAGAACAGAGCTGTTTATATCTATGATGCCCCTCAGTGAGCCAGCAGGGCTAATAGAACAAGAGAGGCTGTAGCACCACACAGTGAGCCAGCAGGGCTAATAGAACAAGAGAGACTGTAGCACCACACAGTGAGCCAGCAGGGCTAATAGAACAAGAGAGACTGTAGTATCACACAGTGAGCCAGCAGGGCTAATAGAACAAGAGAGACTGTAGCACCACACAGTGAGCCAGCAGGGCTAATAGAACAAGAGAGGCTGTAGCATCACACAGTGAGCCAGCAGGGCTAATAGAACAAGAGAGACTGTAGCACCACACAGTGAGCCAGCAGGGCTAATAGAACAAGAGAGACTGTAGCATCACACAGTGAGCCAGCAGGGCTAATAGAACAAGAGAGGCTGTAGTATCACACAGTGAGCCAGCAGGGCTAATAGAACAAGAGAGACTGTAGCATCACACAGTGAGCCAGCAGGGCTAATAGAACAAGAGAGACTGTAGTATCACACAGTGAGCCAGCAGGGCTAATAGAACAAGAGAGACTGTAGCATCACACAGTGAGCCAGCAGGGCTAATAGAACAAGAGAGACTGTAGTATCACACAGTGAGCCAGCAGGGCTAATAGAACAAGAGAGACTGTAGCATCACACAGTGAGCCAGCAGGGCTAATAGAACAAGAGAGACTGTAGCATCACACAGTGAGCCAGCAGGGCTAATAGAACAAGAGAGACTGTAGCATCACACAGTGAGCCAGCAGGGCTAATAGAACAAGAGAGACTGTAGCATCACACAGTGAGCCAGCAGGCTAATAGAACAAGAGACTGTAGCATCACACAGTGAGCCAGCAGGGCTAATAGAACAAGAGAGACTGTAGTATCACACAGTGAGCCAGCAGGGCTAATAGAACAAGAGAGACTGTAGCATCACACAGTGAGCCAGCAGGCTAATAGAACAAGAGAGACTGTAGCATCACACAGTGAGCCAGCAGGGCTAATAGAACAAGAGAGACTGTAGCACCACACAGTGAGCCAGCAGGGCTAATAGAACAAGAGACTGTAGCATCACACAGTGAGCCAGCAGGGCTAATAGAACAAGAGAGACTGTAGCATCACACAGTGAGCCAGCAGGGCTAATAGAACAAGAGAGGCTGTAGCATCACACAGTGAGCCAGCAGGGCTAATAGAACAAGAGAGGCTGTAGCATCACACAGTGAGCCAGCAGGGCTAATAGAACAAGAGAGACTGTAGCATCACACAGTGAGCCAGCAGGCTAATAGAACAAGAGAGACTGTAGCATCACACAGTGAGCCAGCAGGGCTAATAGAACAAGAGAGACTGTAGCATCACACAGTGAGCCAGCAGGGCTAATAGAACAAGAGAGACTGTAGCATCACACAGTGAGCCAGCAGGGCTAATAGAACAAGAGAGACTGTAGCATCACACAGTGAGCCAGCAGGGCTAATAGAACAAGAGAGACTGTAGCATCACACAGTGAGCCAGCAGGGCTAATAGAACAAGAGAGACTGTAGCATCACACAGTGAGCCAGCAGGGCTAATAGAACAAGAGAGACTGTAGCATCTTAGACTGAGATAACAGAGGTCTCTCTCGTCGTGTCTACACTTGACACTTACATGCGACTTCTGCTATCAGAATACGAAGATCGCATTGAAAAGACTGGTCTCGATGCACCAGTCACGTTGTGGTCTGCTTGTGTTCAGATCTGTCTGACCACTTCAGGAGCTGGTCAGGGATGCATTGTGTGGATTTCTCCTCAGCCTTGATGCAATCAGGCTACCGAAAGCGCATAAAGTATGTGACATCATCAGCACTCGTCCCACAAGTCTCCAGAAAACGTGTGTTTTGGGACCGAGAGGCACCTTTTCATTTTAATGTTGGAGAAATCCGTTCCTAGTGTGTGAGGAACATGTTTGCTGGCCTCATAAATGCAAGCCAGATAGTTAATATTTAGAATATTTGTTGTCAGACAGAGGAGGGATTCAGCCTGTAGTCTGTAGCTTCATTAATACACTCAAACACTCTCTCACACTGTCCCACACATTCACAAAGATGAACAGGCATTCACACACATTCACAAAGATGAACAGGCATTCACACACATTAACACACATTGATTGGACACTCCGGTCCGTGAGCAGAAGGCTTTTCCCTTATTCTGTGATGATGTTTTTACTGCAGGGTTTTTCATTTTACCAGCTCCTCGCTGAAGGACTGTTGAGAGACAACGAGACAGAAAATACTTATTGTTGAGTAGTTAGGCTACGTGGGCTAAATCTGAACGTGATTCCCAGTATTTCAGGTCATTGCCTGTTCTCTCTAGCTAAGCCCCCTTTCATCCAGAAATGATACTGTTGCTTTAAAGAGATTAAACGTCATCATTCAATGTTTTTGTTTTTGCTCAGAAAGAAATCCCTAAATGATGTCTATGTTGCATGTTGCTTTTCTCTCATGCCGGATTAATCCAAATAAAAAGTTAAATCCCCAACCAGTCATTATTCACGTGCTATATGTAGACTATCATGGCTCTGGGACAGCCAGTCATTATTCACCTGCTATATGTAGACTATCATGGCTCTGGTACAGCCAGTCATTATTCACGTGCTATATGTAGACTATCATGGCTCTGGTACAGCCAGTCATTATTCACGTGCTATATGTAGACTATCATGGCTCTGGTACAGCCAGTCATTATTCACGTGCTATATGTAGACTATCATGGCTCTGGTACAGCCAGTCATTATTCACGTGCTATATGTAGACTATCATGGCTCTGGTACAGCCAGTCATTATTCACGTGCTATATGTAGACTATCATGGCTCTGGTACAGCCAGTCATTATTCACGTGCTATATGTAGACTATCATGGCTCTGGTACAGCCAGTCAGCAACAACCTCTTCAGATGGTTTGGAGTTGTCTAAAGCTCATGGTTTGGAGTTGTCTAAAGCTGATGGTTTGGAGTTGTCTAAAGCTGATGGTTTGGAGTTGTCTAAAGCTGATGGTTTGGAGTTGTCTAAAGCTGATGGTTTGGAGTTGTCTAAAGCTGATGGTTTGGAGTTGTCTAAAGCTGATGGGTTGGAGTTGTCTAAAGCTGATGGTTTGGAGTTGTCTAAAGCTGATGGTTTGGAGTTGTCTAAAGCTGATGGTTTGGAGTTGTCTAAAGCTGATGGTTTGGAGTTGCCTAAAGCTGATGGTTTGGAGTTGTCTAAAGCTGATGGTTTGGAGTTGTCTAAAGCTGATGGTTTGGCTGATGGTCGGTTACAATAATCACAGTAAGATTAGACCTAGCTACTCCTTAGTGACAACACTGTATGGGCCAAGCACACACACACACACACACACACACACACACACACACACACACACACACACACACACACACACACACACACACACACACACACACACCTGGGGGAGCAGAGACCAGGCATGTGTGGGTACTAGTAGTGTGTGTGATTCAGCAGAGACCAGGTTTGTGTGTGTGTGTGTGTGTGTGTGTGTGTGTGTGTGTGTGTGTGTGTGTGTGTGTGTGTGTGTGTGTGTGTACAGCACATCCCCTCATATCTCACTCAAAACAAATAACAGCAGTATCCATATAAAGACTGCCTTCAGGTTAATCTCTTGTGGATTGACGATGTAATCTGACCAAATTACACAAAATGTTAATCCTGGGTTACCTTCAGGTCAACTCATCCAGTTACAGTTAGGGCTAAATATTACTGGGAAAGGGGATACCTAGTAACCCAAAGGTTGCTGGGTCGAATCCCCGAGCTGACAAGGTAAAAATCTGTCGTTCTGCCCCTGAACAAGGCAGTTAACCCAGTGTTCCCCTGAACAAGGCAGTTAACCCACTGTTCCCTTGAACAAGGCAGTTAACCCACTGTTCCCCTGAACAAGGCAGTTAACCCACTATTCCCCTGAACAAGGCAGTTAACCCACTGTTCCCCTGAACAAGGCAGTTAACCCACTGTTCTCCTGAACAAGGCAGTTAACCCACTGTACCCCTGAACAAGGCAGTTAACCCAGTGTTCTCCTGAACAAGGCAGTTAACCCACTGTTCCCCTGAACAAGGCAGTTAACCCACTGTTCCCCTGAACAAGGCAGTTAACCCACTGTTCCCCTGAACAAGGCAGTTAACCCACTGTTCTCCTGAACAAGGCAGTTAACCCACTGTTCCCCTGAACAAGGCAGTGTTCCCCGGGCGCTGAAGACGTGGATGTTGATTAAGGCAGCCCCCCCACACCTCTCTGATTCAAAGGGTTAAATGAGGAAGACACATTTCAGTTGAAGCCATTCAGTTGACTAGGTCTCCCCCTTTTCCTTTGTCAGATGCACAACTGAATGAATTCAACTGAAATGTGCCTTCCGTATTTAACCCAACCCTTTTGAATCAGAGTGGGGGATTTGAACCAGTGACTTTCAGTTACTGGCCCAACACTCTTAACCGCTAGGTTACCTGCCACCTGTCACACTGTCAGGTATTTTGAGGAGCAGGACCCGGATTCACAAAACCTTATCTGCCATTTTCCCCTTAACTTTAGACTCATGAAGAATGTAAAGCAAAGTTGCTATTCCTCAACAAGGACATTGGAAATGTTCTTATTTAATGTACTATATTTCTCCTTAAATACGAAAGCTATCTGGGAATTAAGAATATTTCCAAGAAGAAATCCAATAACTTTATTTTGAAGGATCTAATTTATTCTTAACTTTTTCTTAAGGAGAAAACATTAGAAATAACTAGGGAAGTACATCTCTCCTTTCAAGATGATTTGATAACCATCTAGATACATGGGCTCCGATACGATACAGCAATGATAACCATCTAGATACATGGGCTCCGATACGATACAGCAATGATAACCATCTAGATACATGGGCTCCGATACGATACAGCAATGATAACCATCTAGATACATGGGCTCCGATACGATACAGCAATGATAACCATCTAGATACATGGGCTCCGATACGATACAGCAATGATAACCATCTAGATACATGGGCTCCGATACGATACAGCAATGATAACCATCTAGATACATGGGCTCCGATACGATACAGCAATGATAACCATCTAGATATATGGGCTCCGATACGATACAGCAATGATAACCATCTAGATACATGGGCTCCGATACGATACAGCAATGATAACCATCTAGATACATGGGCTCCGATACGATACAGCAATGATAACCATCTAGATACATGGGCTCCGATACGATACAGCAATGATAACCATCTAGATACATGGGCTCCGATACGATACAGCAATGATAACCATCTAGATACATGGGCTCCGATACGATACAGGAATGATAAGCATCTAGATACATGGGCTCCGATACGATACAGCAACGATAACCATCTAGATACATGGGCTCCGATACGATACAGCAACGATAACCATCTAGATACATGGGCTCCGATACGATACAGCAATGATAACCATCTAGATACATGGGCTCCGATACGATACAGCAACGATAACCATCTAGATACATGGGCTCCGATACGATACAGCAATGATAAGCATCTAGATACATGGGCTCCGATACGATACAGCAATGATAACCATCTAGATACATGGGCTCCGATACGATACAGCAATGATAACCATCTAGATACATGGGCTCCGATACGATACAGCAATGATAACCATCTAGATACATGGGCTCCGATACGATACAGGAATGATAAGCATCTAGATACATGGGCTCCGATACGATACAGCAATGATAACCATCTAGATACATGGGCTCCGATACGATACAGCAATGATAACCATCTAGATACATGGGCTCCGATACGATACAGCAATGATAACCATCTAGATACATGGGCTCCGATACGATACAGCAATGATAAGCATCTAGATACATGGGCTCCGATACGATACAGCAACGATAAGCATCTAGATACATGGGCTCCGATACGATACAGCAACGATAACCATCTAGATACATGGGCTCCGATACGATACAGCAATGATAACCATCTAGATACATGGGCTCCGATACGATACAGCAATGATAACCATCTAGATACATGGGCTCCGATACGATACAGCAATGATAACCATCTAGATACATGGGCTCCGATACGATACAGCAATGATAACCATCTAGATACATGGGCTCCGATACGATACAGCAATGATAACCATCTAGATACATGGGCTCCGATACGATACAGCAATGATAACCATCTAGATACATGGGCTCCGATACGATACAGCAATGATAACCATCTAGATACATGGGCTCCGATACGATACAGCAATGATAACCATCTAGATACATGGGCTCCGATACGATACAGCAATGATAACCATCTAGATACATGGGCTCCGATACGATACAGCAATGATAACCATCTAGATACATGGGCTCCGATACGATACAGCAATGATAACCATCTAGATATATGGGCTCCGATACGATACAGCAATGATAACCATCTAGATACATGGGCTCCGATACGATACAGCAATGATAACCATCTAGATACATGGGCTCCGATACGATACAGCAATGATAACCATCTAGATACATGGGCTCCGATACGATACAGCAATGATAACCATCTAGATACATGGGCTCCGATACGATACAGCAATGATAACCATCTAGATACATGGGCTCCGATACGATACAGCAACGATAACCATCTAGATACATGGGCTCCGATACGATACAGCAATGATAAGCATCTAGATACATGGGCTCCGATACGATACAGCAATGATAACCATCTAGATACATGGGCTCCGATACGATACAGCAACGATAACCATCTAGATACATGGGCTCCGATACGATACAGCAACGATAACCATCTAGATACATGGGCTCCGATACGATACAGCAACGATAACCATCTAGATACATGGGCTCCGATACGATACAGCAATGATAACCATCTAGATACATGGGCTCCGATACGATACAGCAACGATAACCATCTAGATACATGGGCTCCGATACGATACAGCAACGATAACCATCTAGATACATGGGCTCCGATACGATACAGCAACGATAACCATCTAGATACATGGGCTCCGATACGATACAGCAATGATAACCATCTAGATACATGGGCTCCGATACGATACAGCAATGATAACCATCTAGATACATGGGCTCCGATACGATACAGCAATGATAACCATCTAGATACATGGGCTCCGATACGATACAGCAATGATAACCATCTAGATACATGGGCTCCGATACGATACAGCAATGATAACCATCTAGATACATGGGCTCCGATACGATACAGCAATGATAACCATCTAGATACATGGGCTCCGATACGATACAGCAATGATAACCATCTAGATACATGGGCTCCGATACGATACAGCAATGATAACCATCTAGATACATGGGCTCCGATACGATACAGCAACGATAACCATCTAGATACATGGGCTCCGATACGATACAGCAACGATAAGCATCTAGATACATGGGCTCCGATACGATACAGCAATGATAACCATCTAGATACATGGGCTCCGATACGATACAGCAATGATAACCATCTAGATACATGGGCTCCGATACGATACAGCAACGATAACCATCTAGATACATGGGCTCCGATACGATACAGCAACGATAACCATCTAGATACATGGGCTCCGATACGATACAGCAACGATAACCATCTAGATACATGGGCTCCGATACGATACAGCAACGATAACCATCTAGATACATGGGCTCCGATACGATACAGCAATGATAACCATCTAGATACATGGGCTCCGATACGATACAGCAATGATAACCATCTAGATACATGGGCTCCGATACGATACAGCAATGATAACCATCTAGATACATGGGCTCCGATACGATACAGCAATGATAACCATCTAGATACATGGGCTCCGATACGATACAGCAACGATAACCATCTAGATACATGGGCTCCGATACGATACAGCAATGATAACCATCTAGATACATGGGCTCCGATACGATACAGCAATGATAAGCATCTAGATACATGGGCTCCGATACGATACAGCAATGATAACCATCTAGATACATGGGCTCCGATACGATACAGCAATGATAACCATCTAGATACATGGGCTCCGATACGATACAGCAACGATAACCATCTAGATACATGGGCTCCGATACGATACAGCAACGATAACCATCTAGATACATGGGCTCCGATACGATACAGCAATGATAACCATCTAGATACATGGGCTCCGATACGATACAGCAATGATAACCATCTAGATACATGGGCTCCGATACGATACAGCAATGATAACCATCTAGATACATGGGCTCCGATACGATACAGCAATGATAACCATCTAGATACATGGGCTCCGATACGATACAGCAATGATAACCATCTAGATACATGGGCTCCGATACGATACAGCAATGATAACCATCTAGATACATGGGCTCCGATACGATACAGCAATGATAACCATCTAGATACATGGGCTCCGATACGATACAGCAATGATAAGCATCTAGATACATGGGCTCCGATACGATACAGCAATGATAAGCATCTAGATACATGGGCTCCGATACGATACAGCAATGATAAGCATCTAGATACATGGGCTCCGATACGATACAGCAACGATAAGCATCTAGATACATGGGCTCCGATACGATACAGCAACGATAACCATCTAGATACATGGGCTCCGATACGATACAGCAATGATAAGCATCTAGATACATGGGCTCCGATACGATACAGCAACGATAAGCATCTAGATACATGGGCTCCGATACGATACAGCAACGATAAGCATCTAGATACATGGGCTCCGATACGATACAGCAATGATAAGCATCTAGATACATGGGCTCCGATACGATACAGCAACGATAACCATCTAGATACATGGGCTCCGATACGATACAGCAATGATAACCATCTAGATACATGGGCTCCGATACGATACAGCAATGATAACCATCTAGATACATGGGCTCCGATATGATACAGCAATGATAACCATCTAGATACATGGGCTCCGATACGATACAGCAACGATATGTTTAGTTTGAACTGATTCCGTGCGATTCGTTTGATCAGTGGAACGAATCGATGCAATTCGGTTAAACTCAATATCATTTTTTTTTGTTTGTTGCATGAACACACATTTTCCATTTGAAATATCTGAATATCTGCTGCTGTTGGGAGGTTAGGAGCTGGATCTCTCTGAGCTGGTCTCTCTGAGCTGGACCTCTCTGAGCTGGTCTCTCTGAGCTGGTCTCTCTGAGCTGGGTCTCTCTGAGCTGGGTCTCTCTGAGCTGGGTCTCTCTGAGCTGGTCTCTCTGAGCTGGTCTGTCTGAGTTGGATCTGTCTGAGTTGGATCTGTCTGAGCTGGATGTCTGAGTTGGATCTGTCTGAGCTGGATCTCTCTGAGCTGGTCTCTCTGAGCTGGTCTCTCTGAGCTGGTCTCTCTGAGCTGGTCTCTCTGAACTGGTCTCTCTGAGCTGGTCTGTCTGAGTTGGATCTGTCTGAGTTGGATCTGTCTGAGTTGGATCTGTCTGAGCTGGATGTCTGAGTTGGATCTGTCTGAGCTGGATCTCTCTGAGCTGGTCTCTCTGAGCTGGTCTCTCTGAGCTGGTCTCTCTGAGCTGGGTCTCTCTGAGCTGGGTCTCTGAGCTGGTCTCTCTGAGCTGGTCTCTCTGAGCTGGTCTCTCTGAGCTGGTCTCTCTGAGCTGGGTCTCTCTGAGCTGGGTCTCTCTGAGCTGATCTCTCTGAGCTGGTCTCTCTGAGCTGGTCTCTCTGAGCTGGATCTGTCTGAGATGACTTCTACAAACTGTCTGTGTGTAGGTAGGTACCTGAGCAGGGCCATACGGCAGGCTGAGTATCTACCACCCCACTATCAGATTAGGGGTTGGGGCAATTTCAGCCTTTTCTGCTCAACTAACCTAAAATGGAGGTAGATCTGTGTCACAGCCTCACAGTCCCTTTATAGAGAGGGATAGACAGAGTGAAAGACACCATGAAAAGGGCTTCAATAACAGGATGTTCACTCCTCTGGTCTAAACCTTTCAGGTTGAGGTCCAAATGGCACTCAATTCCCCTATATAGCGCACTACTTTGACCAGGGTCCATAGGGCTCTGTTTAAAAGTAGTACACTATATAGGGAATAGGGTACCGTTTGGGACTCTCACCAGTCTCTCAGTGGACCTGTAAGTAGGTCAGGGCAGAATAACAAACCGGGTGCTGGGGGAACATAAAAATAGATTCCTGAACCTCTTACCCCCTACAGAAGGCTATCTCTCCAGGAACAGGGTTGGAGTTAAAACCTACAGAAGGCTATCTCTCCAGGAACAGGGTTGGAGTTAAAACCTACAGGAGGGTATCTCTCCAGGAACAGGGTTGGAGTTAAAACCTACAGAAGGGTATCTCTCCAGGAACAGGGTTGGAGTTAAAACCTACAGAAGGGTATCTCTCTAGGAACAGGGTTGGAGTTAAAACCTACAGAAGGGTATCTCTCCAGGAACAGGGTTGGAGTTAAAACCTACAGAAGGGTATCTCTCCAGGAACAGGGTTGGAGTTAAAACCTACAGAAGGGTATCTCTCCAGGAACAGGGTTGGAGTTAAAACCTACAGGAGGGTATCTCTCCAGGAACAGAGTTGGAGTTAAAACCTACAGAAGGGTATCTCTCCAGGAACAGGGTTGGAGTTAAAACCTACAGAAGGGTATCTCTCCAGGAACAGGGTTGGAGTTAAAACCTACAGGAGGGTATCTCTCCAGGAACAGAGTTGGAGTTAAAACCTACAGGAGGGTATCTCTCCAGGAACAGGGTTGGAGTTAAAACCTCCTCTCAGCCTCTTCTCCTCCTCCTCTCAGCCTCTCCCCCTCCTCCTCTCAGTCTCTCCTCCTCTCAGCCTCTCCTCCTCCTCTCAGCCTCTCCTCTCCTCCTCCTCCTCTCAGCCTCTCCTCCTCCTCTCAGCCTCTCCTCCTCCTCCTCTCAGCCTCTCCTCCTCCTCTCATCCTCTCCTCCTCCTCTCAGCCTCTTCTCCTCCTCCTCTCAGCCTCTCCCCCTCCTCCTCTCAGTCTCTCCTCCTCTCAGCCTCTCCTCCTCCTCTCAGCCTCTCCTCCTCCTCCTCTCAGCCTCTCCTCCTCCTCCTCTCAGCCTCTCCTCCTCCTCTCAGCCTCTCCTCCTCCTCCTCTCAGCCTCTCCCCCTCCTCCTCTCAGCCTCTCCTCCTCCTCTCAGCCTCTCAGTCTCTCCTCCTCTCAGTGACTTACTACCAGAGATCAAACCACCAATATCACTACCACGTGCCGCTACTTGGATGGGTTAAGAAAGGGATGAAAAAGGAGAGAGAACCAGACTGAGAAGGAGTGTTCAGGTCCCTGCCAATCAAAACCATCTGGATTCCATTGCAGCCATGGACAGCGTAGTTCAGTGTGTGTGTATGTTGGAGTACTGCCGATTGAAACAGGTCAACACTGTAGATGTGGAAATGACAGAGAACCATACGAGGGGCCAGGCCTCTAACTGTTCTGACACCATTGGGGTGTTAACTGCAAGCTAGGGTGGTCTCCTTGTCTAGCTACCTCATCATTGTGTTATGGTTTCAGAACATCACTCTGGACAGTGCAAAACAGAACATCAAACTACATGTTTGTCCAGGTGGCCAGTGCTGATTGTGATTTCTGGGTGTGACTATGAATATGAAGTGCTCTCACATTGTACAGTACAGAACAGTACTATTAGCCTAGCTGTAAACTACACCATGTACAGTATAGCACTATTAGCCTAGCTGTAAACTACACCACGTACAGTACAGCACTATTAGCCTAGCTGTAAACTACACCATGTACAGTATAGCACTATTAGCCTAGCTGTAAACTACACCATGTACAGTATAGCACTATTAGCCTAGCTGTAAACTACACCACGTACAGTACAGCACTATTAGCCTAGCTGTAAACTACACCATGTACAGTATAGCACTATTAGCCTAGCTGTAAACTACACCATGTACAGTATAGCACTATTAGCCTAGCTGTAAACTACACCACGTACAGTACAGCACTATTAGCCTAGCTGTAAACTACACCATGTACAGTATAGCACTATTAGCCTAGCTGTAAACTACACCATGTACAGTATAGCACTATTAGCCTAGCTGTAAACTACACCACGTACAGTACAGCACTATTAGCCTAGCTGTAAACTACACCATGTACAGTATAGCACTATTAGCCTAGCTGTAAACTACACCACGTACAGTACAGCACTATTAGCCTAGCTGTAAACTACACCATGTACAGTATAGCACTATTAGCCTAGCTGTAAACTACACCACGTACAGTACAGCACTATTAGCCTAGCTGTAAACTACACCATGTACAGTATAGCACTATTAGCCTAGCTGTAAACTACACCACGTACAGTACAGCACTATTAGCCTAGCTGTAAACTACACCACGTACAGTACAGCACTATTAGCCTAGCTGTAAACTACACCATGTACAGTATAGCACTATTAGCCTAGCTGTAAACTACACCATGTACAGTATAGCACTATTAGCCTAGCTGTAAACTACACCACGTACAGTACAGCACTATTAGCCTAGCTGTAAACTACACCATGTACAGTATAGCACTATTAGCCTAGCTGTAAACTACACCACGTACAGTACAGCACTATTAGCCTAGCTGTAAACTACACCACGTACAGTACAGCACTATTAGCCTAGCTGTAAACTACACCACGTACAGTACAGCACTATTAGCCTAGCTGTAAACTACACCACGCACAGTACAGTAACAGTACTATTAGCCTAGCTGTAAACTACACCACGTACAGTATAGTAACAGCACTATTAGCCTAGCTGTGAACTACACCACGTACAGTACAGTAACAGTACTATTAGCCTAGATGTAAACTACACCACATACAGTACAGTACAGCACTATTAGCCTAGCTGTAAACTACACCACGTACAGTACAGCACTATTAGCCTAGCTGTAAACTACACCACGTACAGTACAGTACAATTACCCTAGATGTAAACTACACCATGTACAGTACAGCACTATTAGCCTAGCTGTAAACTACACCACGTACAGTACAGCACTATTAGCCTAGCTGTAAACTACACCACGTACAGTACAGTAACAGTACTATTAGCCTAGCTGTAAACTACACCATGTACAGTACAGAACAGCACTATTAGCCTAGCTGTAAACTACACCACGTACAGTAACAGTACAGAACTGCAGTATTAGCCTAGCTGTAAACTACACCACGTACAGTAACAGTACTTCTGTAAACTACACCACATACTGTACAGTAACAATAAATGTACTGCTGTAAACTACACCAAGTACAGTACAGCACAGTACTGCTGTAAACTACACCACGTACAGTAACAGTACTATTAGCCTAGCTGTAAACTACACCATGTACAGTATAGCACTATTAGCCTAGCTGTAAACTACACCATGTACAGTATAGCACTATTAGCCTAGCTGTAAACTACACCACGTACAGTACAGCACTATTAGCCTAGCTGTAAACTACACCATGTACAGTATAGCACTATTAGCCTAGCTGTAAACTACACCATGTACAGTACAGCACTATTAGCCTAGCTGTAAACTACACCACGTACAGTACAGCACTATTAGCCTAGCTGTAAACTACACCATGTACAGTATAGCACTATTAGCCTAGCTGTAAACTACACCACGTACAGTACAGCACTATTAGCCTAGCTGTAAACTACACCATGTACAGTATAGCACTATTAGCCTAGCTGTAAACTACACCACGTACAGTACAGCACTATTAGCCTAGCTGTAAACTACACCATGTACAGTATAGCACTATTAGCCTAGCTGTAAACTACACCACGTACAGTACAGCACTATTAGCCTAGCTGTAAACTACACCACGTACAGTACAGCACTATTAGCCTAGCTGTAAACTACACCATGTACAGTATAGCACTATTAGCCTAGCTGTAAACTACACCATGTACAGTATAGCACTATTAGCCTAGCTGTAAACTACACCACGTACAGTACAGCACTATTAGCCTAGCTGTAAACTACACCATGTACAGTATAGCACTATTAGCCTAGCTGTAAACTACACCACGTACAGTACAGCACTATTAGCCTAGCTGTAAACTACACCACGTACAGTACAGCACTATTAGCCTAGCTGTAAACTACACCACGTACAGTACAGCACTATTAGCCTAGCTGTAAACTACACCACGCACAGTACAGTAACAGTACTATTAGCCTAGCTGTAAACTACACCACGTACAGTATAGTAACAGCACTATTAGCCTAGCTGTGAACTACACCACGTACAGTATAGCACTATTAGCCTAGCTGTAAACTACACCACGTACAGTACAGCACTATTAGCCTAGCTGTAAACTACACCACGTACAGTACAGCACTATTAGCCTAGCTGTAAACTACACCACGTACAGTACAGCACTATTAGCCTAGCTGTAAACTACACCACGCACAGTACAGTAACAGTACTATTAGCCTAGCTGTAAACTACACCACGTACAGTATAGTAACAGCACTATTAGCCTAGCTGTGAACTACACCACGTACAGTACAGTAACAGTACTATTAGCCTAGATGTAAACTACACCACATACAGTACAGTACAGCACTATTAGCCTAGCTGTAAACTACACCACGTACAGTACAGCACTATTAGCCTAGCTGTAAACTACACCACGTACAGTACAGCACTATTAGCCTAGCTGTAAACTACACCACGTACAGTACAGTACAATTACCCTAGATGTAAACTACACCATGTACAGTACAGCACTATTAGCCTAGCTGTAAACTACACCACGTACAGTACAGCACTATTAGCCTAGCTGTAAACTACACCATGTACAGTACAGAACAGCACTATTAGCCTAGCTGTAAACTACACCACGTACAGTAACAGTACAGAACTGCAGTATTAGCCTAGCTGTAAACTACACCACGTACAGTAACAGTACTTCTGTAAACTACACCACATACTGTACAGTAACAATAAATGTACTGCTGTAAACTACACCAAGTACAGTACAGCACAGTACTGCTGTAAACTACACCACGTACAGTAACAGTACTGTGTAAACTACACCAAGTACAGTACAGTAACAGTACTATTAGCATAGCTGTAAACTACACCACGTACAGTACAGTAACAGCACTATTAGCCTAGCTGTAAACTACACCACGTACAGTACAGTAACAGTACTATTAGCCTAGCTGTAAACTACACCACGTACAGTACAGTAACAGTACTATTAGCCTAGCTGTAAACTACACCACATACTGTACAGTAACAATAAATGCACTGATGTAAACTACACCAAGTACAGTACAGCACAGTACTGCTGTAAACTACACCACGTACAGTAACAGTACTGTGTAAACTACACCAAGTACAGTACAGTTAAAGGTACTGCTGTAAACTAAACCATGTACAGTTCAGCATTGCTGTAAACTACACCACGTACTGTACACTGTACCACGTACAGTAACAATATTTCTGTAAACTACACCATGTACAGTACAGTATTACTGTAAACTACACCACGTACAGTACAGTAACAGTAAATGTACTGCTGTAAACTGCACCACGTACTGTACACTGCACCATGTACAGTATAGTAACAATACTTATGTAAACTACACCACGTACAGTACAGCATTGCTTGAAACTACACCACATACAGTACAGCATTGCTGTAAACTACACCACATACAGTACAGCATTGCTGTAAACTACACCATGTACAGTACAGTAACAGTCACAGTATTGCTGTAAACTGCACCACATACAGTACAGTAACAGTACCAGTATTGCTGTAAACTACACCACACACAGTACAGTAACACTATTGCTGTAAGCTACACCACATACAGTACAGTAACAGTATTGCTGTAAACTACACCACATACAGTACAGTAACAGTATTGCTGTAAACTACACCACATACAGTAACAGTATTGCTGTAAACTACACCACATACAGTACAGTAACAGTATTGCTGTAAACTACACCACATACAGTACAGTAACAGTATTGCTGTAAACTACACCACATACAGTAACAGTATTGCTGTAAACTACACCACATACAGTAACAGTATTGCTGTAAACTACACCACATACAGTAACAGTATTGCTGTAAACTACACCACATACAGTAACAGTATTGCTGTAAACTACACCACATACAGTAACAGTATTGCTGTAAACTACACCACATACAGTAACAGTTTTGCTCTAAACTACACCACATACAGTAACAGTTTTGCTGTAAACTACACCACATACAGTAACAGTATTGCTGTAAACTACACAAGCAACACAACTGACAGGTTAAGTACCAGAGGATGAATGGCTTCATTATGTCAATACTGACAATAGTCACAGAGACACAGAGAGGCTGAGAGAGGGAGAGAGAGAGGCTGAGAGAGGGAGAGGGGGAGAGGCTGAGAGAGGGAGAGGCTGAGAGAGGGAGAGGGGGAGAGGCTGAGAGAGGGAGAGAGAGAGAGGCTGAGAGAGGGAGAGAGAGAGAGAGAGAGAGAGGGAGAGGGGGAGAGAGAGAGGCTGAGAGAGGGAGAGGCTGAGAGAGGGAGAGAGAGAGAGGCTGGGAGAGGGAGAGAGAGGGAGAGGGGGAGAGAGAGAGGCTGAGAGAGGGAGAGCGGGGAGGACAGAAAACAGAGGAGTGGTTTTGGATTCTGACATCTGAGTGTAATTGCCAACCCACATGGAGAGTGTGGCTTCACAGGAGGCCAACACTACACCTGCAGTTGGGCTCCATTTTATATGTGGTCTGTAGTGTGATGTACTGCCTGTGAGTGGGCATTCTAGTACAGTAGGATTCAGCACCATACACTGTGTATGACGGGGTAATGGGAAGGCCGGTCCTGTACATACCTGTTGGTTGTATGTAGCGTGATACACTGTGTGTGACGGGGTAATGGGAAGGCCGGTCCTGTACATACCTGTTGGTTGTATGTAGCGTGATACACTGTGTGTGACGGGGTAATGGGAAGGCCGGTCCTGTACATACCTGTTGGTTGTATGTAGCGTGATACACTGTGTGTGACGGGGTAATGGGAAGGCCGGTCCTGTACATACCTGTTGGTTGTATGTAGCGTGATACACTGTGTGTGACGGGGTAATGGGAAGGCCGGTCCTGTACATACCTGTTGGTTGTATGTAGCGTGATACACTGTGTGTGACGGGGTAATGGGAAGGCCGGTCCTGTACATACCTGTTGGTTGTATGTAGCGTGATACACTGTGTGTGACGGGGTAATGGGAAGGCCGGTCCTGTACATACCTGTTGGTTGTATGTAGCGTGATACACTGTGTGTGACGGGGTAATGGGAAGGCCGGTCCTGTACATACCTGTTGGTTGTATGTAGCGTGATGCACTGCGTGTGAGTGGGTAATGGGAAGGCCGGTCCTGTACATACCTGTTGGTTGTATGTAGCGTGATGCACTGTGTGTGAGTGGGCATACGTTCTTGTTGGCTGTACTGTGATATACTGCAACACACACACACACACACCAGTCCTCCTCAGCATCACTGTCTACATAGAGTAAAGCACTGAGCAGCAGCTTTAACTAACAGCTGCTGAATATCTGGGCTGACTCTGGCCTTCTACAATGATGGGGTAGGAGTGCTATGATGGAACAGAGCCTGCTTCCACCCAAAGAGCTGGGACAGGACATGAGAGAGGAGAGGAGACTGGGAGCTTGAGTGAAGAGAGAGAAATAGAGAAGAGAAGTGAGAGAGAGAGGGAGGTGAGAGACAGGGAGTGAGATGAATTTCAGAGGCAGGAAGAGAGTTGAGAGCGATTTAGAGTGATTGAGAAGGAGGAAGATGAGAGACAGGAAAGAGAGAGAGAGAGAGAGAGAGAGAGAGAGAGAGAGACAGGAGAGAGAGAACGCGACTGACCCAAACTTAAGGAAAGCTTTGACTATGTACAGACTCAGTGAGCATAGCCTTGCTATTGAGAAAGGCCGCCGTAGGCAGACCTGGCTCTCAAGAGAAGACAGGCTATGTGCACACTGCCCACAAAATGAGGTGGAAACTGAGCTGCACTTCCTAACCTCCTGCCAAATGTATGACCATATTAGAGACACATATTTCCCTCAGATTACACAGATCCACAAAGAATTACAAAACAAACCCAATTTTGATAAAGTCCCATATCTACTGGGTGAAATACCACAGTGTGACATTACAGCAGCAAGATGTGTGACCTGTTGCCACAAGAAAAGGTCAACCAGTGAAGAACAAACACCATTATAAATACAACCCATATTTATGTTTATTTATTTTCCCTTTTGCACATCTGTATATAGACATATGACATTTGAAATGTCTTTATTCTTTTGGAACTTTTGTTTGTGTAATATTTGCTTTTCACTTGTTATTATTGTTTATTTCACTTTTGTTTATTATCTATTTCACTTGCTTTGGCAATGTAAACATATGTTTCCCATGTCAATAAATCCCCTTGAATTGAGAGAGAGAGAGAGAGAGAGAGAGAGAGAGAGAGAGAGAGAGAGAGAGAGAGAGAGAGAGAGAGAGAGAGAGAGAGAGAGAGAGAGAGAGAGATGAGAGAGATGAGAGCGATACTGTCGGAAGTCAGTCCGATTCAAAATCAGGAGGTGGGAGGTTACAGAGTTACATAATGCTGTGTAATGAATTACATAAAACAGCTGTTATGAAAACAACTCTGAAATGCTACACTGAACAGAGAGCAGCAAACACACAGAGAACAGATCCTGCTACCAATGGCAGCATATCACATAATATAACACTAGCTACTATGCTACACACAGTCAGAAACAACTCACAGCAGTTCATTGTCAGACTAGTGTTGCTGTATTGGCTAGCAGGTCCATCCAGGGGGGGTTGTATTCCAGGTCTGGGTGTCTTGTTTAAATAAGGAGGGGGGTGCATTACCAGTCAGAAAGTATCCCTCCATTTTGTAGTGGTCGTGTAGCTCGTTAAAGTGAGTGTAACTCAACACAGCTACCTGGCATTTTAATGACATGGAAGGACTGCATCTCTGGACTGCAACCAGGTGGATGTGTTTGAGGAGGGGGAAAGAGGGAGAAAAGAGGGGGAGGGGACATCTGATTAACCCCCCCAACGATGAGAGGCGGGAGAGGTGTTGCTGGTGGGGTATCCTGGGTGTGAGTGTGGGCATGTTTTCCATCAGGTAGTAGGCTGGTTCCCTTACTAGCTCCAGTTACACCACAAGACCCCAACTCAAGTTGCACTCTCTAAGTGACATAAAGATAGCCTAGGCCTCCTGACACCCACGATGGAAGACCAACAGGACACTCTCTAAGTGACATAAAGATAGCCTAGGCCTCCTGACACCCACGATGGAAGACCAACAGGACACTCTCTAAGTGACATAAAGATAGCCTAGGCCTCCTGACACCCATGATGGAAGACCAACAGGACACTCTCTAAGTGACATAAAGATAGCCTAGGCCTCCTGACACCCATGATGGAAGACCAACAGGACACTCTCTAAGTGACATAAAGATAGCCTAGGCCTCCTGACACCCACGATGGAAGGTAGAGAGGGGCTGGGGTGGAGGTGGAGGAGGGCTGGTAGATATCTCAGGTGTCCCGCTGACTGACATTGTTAGTCGTGATGAAATGAGGTAGATAAAGAGAGACGAGAGGAAGAGAGATACTATTCGTTCACTTATTCAGGTTCTCTGCTGTCCCCAATGTCCCTCTTCATCAATACTGCAGAAATAACCCTGAACACACACACACACACACACACACACACACACACACACACACACACACACACACACACACACACACACACACACACGTTATTGGGGGAAAATAAATGGTTACATATAGGGGTTTTATTTTTGACGATATATCTTATGGTATCGTTTTGACAATATGACATTATATTATTTCTGCGCTAGTTGCCTGAACCTGCACCAAAACTCCAATATTTTTCCTTCATAGCTTGTTCTCCATCTTCTTTTTAAAAATAGTGAGTAAACACATTTCCATGTTCTTTGCTCCGTTCGTCTTTCCCTCGATCCAGACTAGTCTCTCAGTCCCTGCCGCTGAAAAACATCCCTACAGCAAGATGCTGCCACCACCATGCTTCACCGTAAGGATTGTGCCAGGTTTCCTGCAGACCTGACACTTGGCATTCAGGTCAAAGAGTTCAATCTTGGTTTCATCAGACCAGAGAATCTTGTTTCTCATGGTCTGAGAGTCTTTTAGGAGCCTTTTGGCAAACTCCAAGCGGGATGTCATGTGCCTTTTACTGAGGAGTGGCTTCCGTCTGACCACTCTACCATAAAGGCCTGATTGGTGGAGTGCTGCAGAGATGGTTGTCCTTCTGGAAGGTTCTCCCATCTCCTCAGAGGAACTCTGGAGCTCTGTCAGAGTGACCATCAGGTTCTTGGTCACCTCCCTGACCAAGGCCCTTCTCCTGCCGATTGCTCAGTTTGGCCGGGTGGCCAGCTCTAGGAAGAGTCTTGGTGGTTCCACACTTCTTCCATTTAAGAATTATGGAGGCCAATGTGTAGGTATTTCTGTTTTTGTACTTTTAATAAATTGGAACATTTTCTCAAAACCTGTTTTTTCTTTGTTATTATGGGGTATTTTATGTAGATTGATGATGACATTTAAAATAAATAATCATACATTTTAAAATAAGGCTGTAACGTAACAAAATGTGGAAAAAGTGAAGGGGTCTGAATACTTTTCGAATGCACTGTTTAGTGAGCAATATGTTTGGAACATGGAATCACAATAAAAATCTCAGTATTGAATCACAATACATATAGTCCAGTCTAGACACTGTTAGAGCATGTTTTCAAACCAACAACTTAAACTTAGGTAAAACTTAAATCAGTTTTAACACATTTCTACCAGCATGTTAAATGTGCAAGCAGGAAGAAAAACTCTAGACCACCTTTACTCCACACACAGAGACACGTACAAAACTCTCCCTCGCCCTCCATTTGGCAAATCTGACCATAATTATATCCTCCAGATTCCTGCTTACGAGCAAAAACTAAAGCAGGAAGTACCAGTGACTCGCTCAAAACGGAACTGGTCAGATGACGCGGATGCTACGCTACAGGACTGTTTTGCTAGCACAGACTGGAATATGTTCCGGGATTCATCCGATGGCACTGAGGAGTATACCAAGTCACCGGCTTCATCAATAAGTGCATTGATGGCGCCGTCCCCACAGTGACTGTACGTACATACCCCAACCAGAAGCCATGGATTACAGGCAACATCCGCACTGAGCTAAAAGGTAGAGTTGCTGCTTTCAAGGAGAGGGACACTAACCTGGACGCTTATAAGAAATCCCGCTATGCCCTCCGATGAACCATCAAACAGGCAAAGAGTCAATACAGGAGTAAGATTGAATCGTACTACTCATCTTCCCTCCCTCTCTTCATCCCTCATCCTCTCTCTTTCCCTGGGACGGCCTAAAAACACTCCCACACAGCTACCACCAAAAGTACAGTTTTTGTAGCAAGTTAATTAAGAGAATTTACGCAGACAGTTTAGAAGAATGAACGTAGCAGGTTACGAGAATTAGGTTAAGGTTACTACGAAAATCACTTTGAGCGAAGTGGGGTGTTTTTTACGTCCCCTCTTTCCCTCTGTGGCCAGGCTTGTCTTCTTCTCCCTCCCTCCTCCCCAGGCTTAAAGCTATTTCTCCAGGCTACTTTACATAACACTGCATGCCACCACAAGCACTCAACCACACTGTTTACACAGGTTACCAACACTGTTTACAGGGCAGGGTAAGGGCTTTTTACAATGACCCGAGGACAGACAACACTACTAGTGACACCAATAATATGGGTTTTAGCAATCTGAAAATCTGCAAAAACAAGCTATTAGATTTAACTCATGGCGGTTCCTCATCTGGGCTTGGGATGTTTCCCTAGTCATCTAGGATGTTTCCCTAGTCATCTAGGATGTTTCCCTAGTCATCTAGGATGTTTCCCTAGTCATCTAGGGTGTTTCCCTAGTCATCTAGGATGTTTCCCTAGTCATCTAGGGTGTTTCCCTAGTCATCTAGGACGTTTCCCTAGTCATCTAGGACGTTTCCCTAGTCATCTAGGACGTTTCCCTAGTCATCTAGGACGTTTCCCTAGTCATCTAGGATGTTTCCCTAGTCATCTAGGATGTTTCCCTAGTCATCTAGGATGTTTCCCTATTAATCTAGGATGTTTCCCTATTCATCTAAGATGTTATTGGGGGAAAAGAAATGGTTACATATAGGGGTTTTATTTTTGACGATATATCTTATGGTATCGTTTTGACAATATGACATTATATTATTTCTGCGCTAGTTGCCTGAACCTGCACCAAAACTCCAATATTTTTCCTTCATAGCTTGTTCTCCATCTTCTTTTTAAAAATAGTGAGTAAACACATTTCCATGTTCTTTGCTCCGTTCGTCTTTCCCTCGATCCTGACTAGTCTCTCAGTCCCTGCCTCTGAAAAACATCCCTACAGCAAGATGCTGCCACCACCATGCTTCACCGTAGGGATGGTGCCAGGTTTCCTGCAGACCTGACACTTGGCATTCAGGTCAAAGAGTTCAATCTTGGTTTCATCAGACCAGAGAATCTTGTTTCTCATCGTCTGAGAGTCTTTAGGTGTCTTTTTGCAAACTCCAAGCAGGATGTCATGTGCCTTTTACTGAGGAGTGGCTTCCGTCTGACCACTCTACCATAAAGGCCTGATTGGTGGAGTGCTGCAGAGATGGTTGTCCGTCCGGAAGGTTCTCCCATCTCCTCAGAGGAACTCTGGAGCTCTGTCAAAGTGACCATCGGGTTCTTGGTCATCTCCCTGACCAAGGCCCTTCTCCTGCCGATTGCTCAGTTTGGCTGGGTGGCCAGCTCTAGGAAGAGTCTTGGTGGTTCCAAACTTCTTCCATTTAAGAATTATGGAGGCCAATGTGTAGGTATTTCTGTTTTTGTACTTTTAATAAATTGGAACATTTTCTCAAAACCTGTTTTTTCTTTGTTATTATGGGGTATTTTATGTAGATTGATGATGACATTTAAAATAAATAATCATACATTTTAGAATAAGGCTGTAACGTAACAAAATGTGGAAAAAGTGAAGGGGTCTGAATACTTTTCGAATGCACTGTTTAGTGAGCAATATGTTTGGAACATGGAATCACAATAAAAATCTCAGTATTGAATCACAATACATATAGTCCAGTCTAGACACTGTTAGAGCATGTTTTCAAACCAACAACTTAAACTTAGGTAAAACTTAAATCAGTTTTAACACATTTCTACCAGCATGTTAAATGTGCAAGCAGGAAGAAAAACTCTAGACCACCTTTACTCCACACACAGAGACATGTACAAAACTCTCCCTCGCTCTCCATTTGGCAAATCTGACCATAATTATATCCTCCAGATTCCTGCTTACGAGCAAAAACTAAAGCAGGAAGTACCAGTGACTCGCTCAATACGGAACTGGTCAGATGACGCGGATGCTACACTACAGGACAGTTTTACTAGCACAGACTGGAATATGTTCCGGGATTCATCCGATGGCACTGAGGAGTATACCAAGTCACCGGCTTCACCAATAAGTGCATTGATGGCGTCGTCCCCACAGTGACTGTACGTACATACCCCAACCAGAAGCCATGGATTACAGGCAACATCTGCACTGAGCTAAAGGGTATTCTTGCTGCTTTCAAGGAGAGGGACACTAACCTGGACGCTTATAAGAAATCCCGCTATGCCCTCCGATGAACCATCAAACAGGCAAAGAGTCAATACAGGAGTAAGATTGAATCGTACTACTCATCTTCCCTCCCTCTCTTCATCCCTCATCCTCTCTCTTTCCCTGGGACGGCCTAAAAACACTCCCACACAGCTACCACCAAAAGTACAGTTTTTGTAGCAAGTTAAGAGAATTTACGCAGACAGTTTAGAAGAATGAACGTAGCAGGTTACGAGAATTAGGTTAAGGTTACTATGAAAATCACTGAGCGAAGTGGGGTGTTTTTTACAGAGTCCCCTCTTTCCCTCTGTGGCCAGGCTTGTCTTCTCCCTCCCTCCTCCCCAGGCTTAAAGCTATTTCTCCAGGCTACTTTACATAACACTGCATGCCACCACAAGCACTCAACCACACTGTTTACACAGGTTACCAACACTGTTTACAGGGCAGGGTAAGGGCTTTTTACAATGACCCGAGGACAGACAACACTACTAGTGACACCAATAATATGGGTTTTAGCAATCTGAAAATCTGCAAAAACAAGCTATTAGATTTAACTCATGGCGGTTCCTCATCTGGATGTCCTATCTGGGATGTTTCCCTAGTCATCTAGGATGTTTCCCTAGTCATCTAGGATGTTTCCCTAGTCATCTAGGATGTTTCCCTAGTCATCTAGGATGTTTCCCTAGTCATCTAGGACGTTTCCCTAGTCATCTAGGACGTTTCCCTAGTCATCTAGGACGTTTCCCTAGTCATCTATGACGTTTCCCTAGTCATCTAGGATGTTTCCCTAGTCATCTAGGAAGTTTCCCTAGTCATCTAGGACGTTTCCCTAGTCATCTAGGACGTTTCCCTAGTCATCTATGACGTTTCCCTAGTCATCTAGGATGTTTCCCCACTCATCTAGGATGTTTCCCCACTCATCTAGGATGTTCTCCACTCATCTAGGATGTTTCCCTAGTCATCTAGGATGTTTCCCTAGTCATCTAGGATGTTTCCCCACTCATCTAGGATGTTTCCCCACTCATCTAGGATGTTTGCCCACTCATCTAGGATGTTTCCCTATTAATCTAGGATGTTTCCCTATTCATCTAGGATGTTTCCCTAGTCATCTAGGACGTTTCCCTAGTCATCTAGGATGTTTCCCTAGTCATCTAGGACGTTTCCCTATTCATCTAGGATGTTTCCCTAGTCATCTAGGATGTTTCCCTATTAATCTAGGATGTTTCCCTAGTCATCTAGGATGTTTCCCTAGTCATCTAGGATGTTTCCCTATTCATCTAGGATGTTTCCCCACTCATCTAGGATGTTTCCCCACTCATCTAGGATGTTTCCCCACTCATCTAGGATGTTTCCCTAGTCATCTAGGATGTTTCCCTAGTCATCTAGGACGTTTCCTTAGTCATCTAGGATGTTTCCCTATTA
The DNA here is from genome assembly GCF_901001165.1 of Salmo trutta. Classification (NCBI taxonomy): domain Eukaryota; kingdom Metazoa; phylum Chordata; class Actinopteri; order Salmoniformes; family Salmonidae; genus Salmo; species Salmo trutta. The sequence goes on from NW_021823043.1 coordinate 807,147, forward strand.
ATCTAGGATGTTTCCCTATTCATCTAGGATGTTTCCCTATTCATCTAGGATGTTTCCCTAGTCATCTAGGATGTTTCCCTAGTCATCTAGGACGTTTCCTTAGTCATCTAGGATGTTTCCCTATTAATCTAGGATGTTTCCCTATTCATCTAGGATGTTTCCCTATTCATCTAGGATGTTTCCCTAGTCATCTAGGATGTTTCCCTATTAATCTAGGATGTTTCCCTATTCATCTAGGATGTTTCCCTAGTCATCTAGGATGTTTCCCTATTTTCCCTAGTCATCTAGGATGTTTCCCTAGTCATCTAGGATGTTTCCCTATTAATCTAGGATGTTTCCCTAGTCATCTAGGATGTTTCCCTATTAATCTAGGATGTTTCCCTATTTATCTAGGATGTTTCCCTATTCATCTAGGATGTTTCCCTAGTCATCTAGGATGTTTCCCTATTAATCTAGGATGTTTCACTAGTCATCTAGGATGTTTCCCTATTAATCTAGGATGTTTCCCTATTCATCTAGGATGTTTCCCTAGTCATCTAGGATGTTTCCCTATTAATCTAGGATGTTTCCCTATTAATCTAGGATGTTTCTCTATTAATCTAGGATGTTTCCCTAGTCATCTAGGATGTTTTCCTATTAATCTAGGATGTTTCCCTATTAATCTAGGATGTTTCCCTAGTCATCTAGGATGTTTCCCTATTAATCTAGGATGTTTCCCTAGTCATCTAGGATGTTTCCCTAGTCATCTAGGATGTTTCCCTATTCATCTAAGATGTTTCCCTAGTCATCTAGGATGTTTCCCTAGTCATCTAGGATGTTTCCCTAGTCATCTAGGATGTTTCCCTATTCATCTAAGATGTTTCCCTAGTCATCTAGGATGTTTCCCTAGTCATCTAGGATGTTTCCCTATTCATCTAGGATGTTTCCCTATTCATCTAGGATGTTTCCCTATTCATCTAAGATGTTTCCCTATTAATCTAGGATGTTTCCCTAGTCATCTAGGACGTTTCCCTAGTCATCAAGGATGTTTCCTTATTTTCCCTAGTCATCTAGGATGTTTCCCTAGTCATCTAGGATGTTTCCCTAGTCATCTAGGACGTTTCCCTAGGATGTTTCCCTATTCATCTACGATGTTTCCCTAGTCATCTAGGACGTTTCCCTAGTCATCGAGGATGTTTCCCTATTAATCTAGGATGTTTCCCTATTAATCTAGGATGTTTCCCTAGTCATCTAGGACGCTTCCCTAGTCATCAAGGATGTTTCCCTATTTTCCCTAGTCATCTAGGATGTTTCCCTAGTCATCTAGGGTGTTTCCCTATCTCTGTAGCATGGCCCAGCAGAGAGGGTTTATTACTAGGGTAATGTTTTGAGTAGAGAGCACACCAAACAGAAATGTATAGATGAAAGCTGAAGTCGACTGCAGACCAACAGACTGACTGAATAATGTGATGAGCTGCTATGAGAAGGCTGTCTGGAAGTAGAGCCCTGCAGTGCCCTGCATAGTCAGCAGTGTGTGGTTACTGCTCATTTCCTCTCTGCTCGACTACACACTCCCATGCACACATGGTTATGTCGCAGGCTAAATAAAAGACCAGCTAGCTGTGGTGTCACTTCCTGTTTCTATCTCTCCTCTGGTTGGGAACATGGCCTGTCTCTCTCTGTCAGTCTCTCTCTCTACTTGTCAATTCAATTCAAAGTGCTTTATTGGCATGGGGAACATATGTTTGCATTGCCAAAGCAAGTGAAATAGATAATAAACAAAAGGGAAATAAACAAGGGAAACATTAGTGAACATTACACTTACAAAAATGTAAGAATATAGACATTTCAAATGTTATATTATTGACAATGTACAGTGTTGTAACAATGTGCCAATAGTTGAAGTATGAAAGGGAAAATAAATAAGCATAAATATGGGTTGTATTTACAATGGTGTTTGTTCTTCACTGGTTTCCCTTTTCTCATGGCAACAGGCCACAAATCTTTTTTGCACACTGCAGTATTTCGCCTAACAGATATGAGAGTTTATCAATGCTTGATTTGTTTTCAAATTCTTTGTGGGTCTGTGTAATCTGAGGGAAATATGTGTCTCTAATATGGTCATACATTTAGCAGGAGGTTAGGAAGTGCAGCTCAGTTTCCACCTCATTTTGTGGGCAGTGTGCACATAGCCTGTCTTCTCTTGAGAGCCAGGTCTGCCTACGGCGGCCTTTCTCAATAGCAAGGCTATGCTCACTGAGTCTGTACATAGTCAAAGCTTTCCTTAAGTTTGGGTCAGTCACAGTGGTCAGGTATTCTGCCACTGTGTACTCTCTGTTTAGGGCCAAATAGCATTGTAGTTTGCTCAGCTTTTTTGTTAATTCTTTCCATTGTGTCAAATAATTATCTTTTTGTTTACTCATGATTTGGTTGGGTCTAATTGTGTTACCGTTCTGGGGCTCTGTGTGGTGTGTTTGTGTTTGTGAACAGAGCCCCAGGACCAGCATGCTTAGGGGGCTCTTCTCCAGGTTCATCTCTCTGTAGGTGATGGCTTTGTTATGGAAGGTTTGGGAATCGCTTCCTTTTAGGTGGTTGTAGAATTTAACGTCTCTTTTCTGGATTTTGATAATTAGCGGGTATCGGCCTAATTCTGCTCAGCATTGTTTGGGGTTTTGCGTTGTACACAAAGTATATTTTTGCTGAATTCTGCATGCAGAGAGTCAATTGGGTCTTTGTCCCATTTTGTGAATTCTTGGTTGGTGAGTGGACTGCAGACCTCACAACCATGAAGGGCAATGGGGTTCGATAACTGATTCATGTTTCTGCAGGTTTGCTGTTGGTGAGACCACTTGTCTCACCTCGCTGGCTATCAGGTCAACAAGGCGGTCATGTCTAGCAATGTACAAATCGTGGTATGAACAGCAGCCATTCACAACATGGGCAATGGACTCCATTACATTAGAATACAGAATGGGTCAAGGTTTGCAGGGTACCAGAGTGCTAGATTATATTTTGTTGGTAGAACTTGCAGCCTTAACAGTAAAGATGAGATTGTCCTCGCCAACGGCAGCATTCTGGAACATGGAACGTGGAGACAGAGTGGTCAGCACAGTCCAGAGCAGCGAGCTTCCCCTGCAGCCTCAGGCCACTGTTGCAGTAACACACACACACACACACACACATACACACACACACACACACACACACACACACACACGTTGGGGCATAGTTAGACAGAGCTCTGACTATGGAAGGATGTGGGCCTGTGTCACTGCTAGCCTGCGTCACTGCTAGCCTGCGTCACTGCTAGCCTGCGTCACTGCTAGCCTGCGTCACTGCTAGCCTGCGTCACTGCTAGCCTGCGTCACTGCTAGCCTGCGTCACTGCTTGCCTGCGTCACTGCTAGCGTACATCAGAAGACATCACGCTACATTGATGATGTCCTCTGCAACACACAGGGTTGGAGCGCTACATTGATGAGGCCCTCTGCATAGAAAGACCATTCATCCTTTAGACATGGCGTCTAACAAGCTTGGTCCTTAACATAGGGGGCTGGAGAGACTGGTGTTATGCTGCTACCCACACACACACACACACACACACACACACACACACACACACACACACACACACACACACACACACACACACACACACACACACACACACACACACACACACACACACACACGAGGGTAAACAAAATTCTGTTGAGAGAGAAAGTTCCGTGTAAGCCTACACCTTAGCCACAGCACCGTTTATTAGCCACAGCACCGTGTATTAACCTCAGCCACAGCACCGTGTATTAACCTCAGCCACAGCACCGTGTATTAACCTCAGCCACAGCACCGTTTATTAACCTCAGCCACAGCACCGTGTATTAACCTCAGCCACAGCACCGTGTATTAACCTCAGCCACAGCACCGTGTATTAACCTCAGCCACAGCACCGTGTATTAACCTCAGCCACAGCACCGTGTATTAACCTCAGCCACAGCACCGTGTATTAACCTCAGCCACAGCACCGTGTATTAACCTCAGCCACAGCACCGTTTATTAACCTCAGCCACAGCACCGTTTATTAACCTCAGCCACAGCACCGTGTATTAACCTCAGCCACAGCACCTTTTATTAACCTCAGCCACAGCACCGTGTATTAACCTCAGCCACAGCACCGTGTATTAACCTCAGCCACAGCACCGTTTATTAACCTCAGCCACAGCACCGTGTATTAACCTCAGCCACAGCACCGTGTATTAACCTCAGCCACAGCACCTTTTATTAACCTCAGCCACAGCACCGTGTATTAACCTCAGCCACAGCACCGTGTATTAACCTCAGCCACAGCACCGTGTATTAACCTCAGCCACAGCACCGTGTATTAACCTCAGCCACAGCACCGTGTATTAACCTCAGCCACAGCACCGTTTATTAACCTCAGCCACAGCACCGTGTATTAACCTCAGCCACAGCACCGTGTATTAACCTCAGCCACAGCACCGTTTATTAACCTCAGCCACAGCACCGTTTATTAACCTCAGCCACAGCACCGTGTATTAACCTCAGCCACAGCACCGTTTATTAACCTCAGCCACAGCACCGTGTATTAACCTCAGCCACAGCACCGTTTATTAACCTCAGCCACAGCACCGTGTATTAACCTCAGCCACAGCACCGTGTATTAACCTCAGCCACAGCACCGTGTATTAACCTCAGCCACAGCACCGTGTATTAACCTCAGCCACAGCACCGTGTATTAACCTCAGCCACAGCACCGTGTATTAACCTCCCTTTACATCTGAGTAGGGAAGATCTCTGTGGATTGAATGGAAGAAGCCTCAATAAGCCTCTGACCCAGTGCAACTCTACAACAATAAATAGGTCTTGAGCTGCAGGTTATGCAAGTGGCTGTTCCCTGGAGCAGAGCCTACCGTAGGCCTATGGCTGTGTCTCCAATGGTACCCTGTTGCCTATACAGTGCACTACTTTTGACCAGGGCCCACTTTTGAACAGCGCTCTGGTCAAAAGTAGTGCACTGTATAGGGAATAAGGTGCTATTTCGGATACAGGCCAAGACTATTCCTGGTGTCTGTCTGGAACGAGGCTATGCTGCTTTAAAATGGCTCTCTGGGTGCCATCGTAGACCACATGGTGAAAATAACACGCTGATCCACGGTCCCGTGTGGCTCAGTTGGTAGAGCATGGTGTTTGCAACGCCAGGGTTGTGGGTTCGATTCCCACAGGGGACCAGTTCGGGGAAAAATGTATGAAATGTATGCATTCACTACTGTAAGTCGCTCTGGATAAGAGCATCTGCTAAATGACTAAAATGTAAATGATCCAAAGTGACCTTGGAGACAGTGGAGTAAAGTGACCTTGGAGACAGTGTAGCAAAGTGTCCTTGGAGACAGTGGAGTAAAGTGACCTTGGAGACAGTGGAGTAAAGTGACCTTGGAGACAGTGGAGTAAAGTGACCTTGGAGACAGTGGAGTAAAGTGACCTTGGAGACAGTGTAGCAGGCTAACAACTTGTGATTGTTGTCATGGTAGGGACGGGAGCTCAACAGGGAGATAGTACAGGACTTCCTCACAAATGTGAATGGAGGAGATATAATTGAAGAGATATGGAAAACTAAACGAGGAAGGAGTATTGTGACACACACAGACACACACACGCCTAAATCATGTGAGTGGCCTACATTTGAAAGCCTTGGCATGTGTAGAAAATTCCCATCATCCCAAAGATCTCTCTTTATGGAGTCGGTCCCGTTATCAACAAAGATCTCTCTTTATGGAGTCGGTCAGGCCCCGTTATCAACAAAGATCTCTCTTTATGGAGTCGGTCAGGCCCCGTTATCAACAAAGATCTCTCTTTATGGAGTCGGTCAGGCCCCGTTATCAACAAAGATCTCTCTTTATGGAGTCGGTCAGGCCCCGTTATCAACAAAGATCTCTCTTTATGGAGTCGGTCAGGCCCCGTTATCAACAAAGATCTCTCTTTATGGAGTCGGTCAGGCCCCGTTATCAACAAAGATCTCTCTTTATGGAGTCGGTCAGGCCCCGTTATCAACAAAGATCTCTCTTTATGGAGTCGGTCAGGCCCCGTTATCAACAAAGATCTCTCTTTATGGAGTCGGTCAGGCCCCGTTATCAACAAAGATCTCTCTTTATGGAGTCGGTCAGGCCCCGTTATCAACAAAGATCTCTCTTTATGGAGTCGGTCAGGCCCCGTTATCAACAAAGATCTCTCTTTATGGAGTCGGTCAGGCCCCGTTATCAACAAAGATCTCTCTTTATGGAGTCGGTCAGGCCCCGTTATCAACAAAGATCTCTCTTTATGGAGTCGGTCAGGCCCCGTTATCAACAAAGATCTCTCTTTATGGAGTCGGTCAGGCCCCGTTATCAACAAAGATCTCTCTTTATGGAGTCGGTCAGGCCCCGTTATCAACAAAGATCTCTCTTTATGGAGTCGGTCAGGCCCCGTTATCAACAAAGATCTCCTTATTCTCATTCACTAGTCACATGCTGTCGCAGTTCAGACAGGAGGATTGGGTTTGGTTGACATCCACTTTGGTCTGATTTGAAAACAAAAGATCAGTTTCTTCTTGTGTCTTAGCTCCAAAAGAATAAAACAAGATGTTAAAATGACGTCAGACTACAGGAAACTATATGCTTTGATCTCCCCCCTGTGATTAGTAAAATCCCTGACGATCCAGATGCCCCTCCCTATATGTCTAGCAGGTCGGGGTGCTTCAGTCAAAATGTATGTCTTACCAAGACTGCTATCTGTTTTCAATGCTTCCTGTTAACATTCCTGCTACAACCTTTACTCGCCTAAATGCAGCAACAGGCACAATTTTATGCCAAAATAAGAAGGCTATAAAAAAACGTCATCTGTTGAAAGAATTGGGTGGGCTTGGCCTCCCTAACCTTAAATCACATTACAGAGCGGCGCAACTTCATCACATAGCATCATGGATTCAACAACCGAAGGATTTGTCATGGCTTGAAACTGAGAGTCAATATTGTGATTTCCCTTTACATTGTCTTTTCTTTATAGTAGATCAGATTTCTATTCACAGGATTAAACTAAACTCAATTATTACTCTCACATTGAAGACATGGAGAGAGGTTCAACACCAATATAAACTGAATAATGACATGTGTAGACACTGGCCTATTATTCCCCAACCCAGCCTTTCTTCCTGCTACTATGGACTAGGGGGATGGGAAGACAGAGTGCTTTGTAGTCTCAACTGTTCAAAGGCAAAACATATATAGAGAATTTCAAGGAATTCAGGAGGAATTCATTATATCCCAAACAAATGTGTATATGTACCTTCAAGTAAGGCAATTCATTGTTACTGATATCAATACAACCTTCAAAACATTGTATTTACACGTCAGAATCACCTGAAGACAATTCAATTCTGAATGATTTTCTTGACAATGTGGAAACTCCGACCACTAGTACAGAGAAGAGAGAGGAAACTGACCAACCTTTACAGTTAGAGGAGATTATTCATTCAATTACAGCAACACAAATCCCCTGGCTCAGATGGCTACCCAATCGAATTCTACAAGAAGTTTTCTGCCAAATTGGCCCCACTCCTGCTTGAAATGTTTGAAAATGCCCTGGATCAGGGTGTTTTACCCCAAACCCTGACACAGGCGTCGATCACACTTTTGTTAAAACCCGGCAAAGATGCATCTGAGTGTGGCTCATACAGACCAATCTCACTTTTAAATGCAGATGTAAAAATATTAGCGAAATTGCTTGCCTCTCGAATAGAATCCACTATAGCAGACATCATATCGACGGACCAGACAGGGTTTATTAAGGGCCGTCACTCCTTTTGTAATATTCAACGTCTGCTTAATGTCATACACCCTCCTGCGCCGTCGGACGTTCCTGAAGTGGTTCTCTCTTTAGATGAGGAGAAGGCATTCGACAGGGTAGAATGGGAATATTTAGCTTTAGTGCAAACTTAATTTCCTGGGTCCGACTGTTGTACTCAGGCATCAGTACTTACAAACAAACTTTGTTCACAGTATTTCCCATTATCAATGGCCCCCCGCCAGCGATGTCCAATGTCACCTCTGTTATTTGCCCTGGCGATAGAACCCCTTTCTATTAAGCTAAAGGCCACACCCTCAATACATGGTATCTACAGATGGGGACTGGAACACAAAGTTTCCTTGTATGCAGATGACTTGCTTTTATATATCTCCGACCCCGAAGCGTGTGTCCCAGAGGTAGTGGACCTACTGCGTAGGTTTGGTGTGTTTTCGGGCTATAAATTGAATTTCTCAAAAAGTGAATGCTTTCCTATTAATGAATTAGCATTATAATTTCCACGGGATACTATTCCATTTCGTATGTCCAAGTTTGGCTTTAAATATGTAGGGATCAACATCACCCATACCTTGTCCTCCCTCCATGATGAGAACTTTACTCCATCTCTGAAAGTCCAGTTTAAGTGTGTTAATCAGGGGAGTATTCTCCATTTTACTTTAGCTGGTAAAGTGAACTGTATCCAGATGAATGTGTTGCCCAGATTTCTGCACTTGTTCCAATGTCTCCCTCTTTTTTTACCAAAGTCTTTTTTCACTTCAGTGGATAAGTTTCTATCTTTTTTTCTATGGGGAGGTGGGAATCCAAGAATCCGTAAAGCATTCCTCCAGAGAGAGAGAACCCACAGAGGACTAGCCCTTCCTAACTTGATGTATTATTACTGGGCAGCGAATAGACAAAAGATAATTTACTGGCTTCACACCCCAGAAACTGACTGGTGTCAAACAGAAGCCTTCTGCTGTTTCTCCTCCTCTTTGTTAGTCTTAGTCACTGCCAATCTCCCTCTTTCAGCTTCGCGCTACACATCCAATCCAATTGTTGTCAATACTTTTAACATTTGGACTCATTTCCGTCAACATTTCAAATTCTGTTATTTCTCTATTCAAGGTCCTATATGTAATAATCCCCTCTCACCTCCAGCCAAACTAGATTCAGCTTTCAGGCTGTGGCAGAGGAATGGCCTTACTAAGTTTACTGACCTTTATATAGATGGCACCTTTGCGATGAAGACATCGCAATCAAATTTCATCTACCCCATTCAAGTTTATTTAGGTATTTCCAAATCCGACAGTTTATTCGCGCTCAAAGCCCAACCTTTCCAATTCTATCACCCGGATCGGGTCTGGATGCCCTTTTGAAAACACCTATTCAACTCATATCCCATATTTTTTAGATAATCATGTCCCTTGATAACCCGTCACTTAATAAAATCCAATCTGAGTGGGCCTCAAATCAGAGAAAATTAAGTATACATTCGAGGGTCAACCAACTCATTTTATTACACCTGGGACACAATATCCTATTTTGAACAGCTCCAAACACTTCCTCCAGATTAGTACTCTTGGCCCCACCCCTTGAGATTACTGCTATAGGCCTATAGGATCACCTATAGGATCACCTAATCACCTGAAATAGTCAGGCTGATACATTTTGACTTGTATTGAAGTAACATTGTTGTATACTTTTGTTTTGTTTTCTGATATGTAGCACCGTTTGTTTTCTGATATGTAGCACCGTTTATTTTCTGATATGTAGCACCGTTTGTTTTCTGATATGTAGCACCGTTTGTTTTCTGATATGTAGCACCGTTTGTTTTCTGATATGTAGCACCGTTTGTTTTCTGATATGTAGCACCGTTTGTTTTCTGATATACACAATGACTTTGCCTTTCCTTGTAAATGGGTTTGGAGGCATTCTGGGAGGGGGGGGGGGATGTAAACTTTCATTCATTGTGAATAAAAACATTATATAAATAAATAAATAAATGGATTGTAACAAAAAATGACTGAGCCGATTACTCCTATTGACGAGATGATTGAATTACTTTACCAAGAGGAAAACATTGGAACCGTTTCAAATGTTTATCACAATATCCTTAACATGCAAATATTGTGTTTAGATAATGTAAGGAAGGCATGGCAGGTTGAATGACAGGTGCAGCTATCAGAGGACAGCTGGGGAACATATGGAAACACTGTATAAAGCCCCTATATGGAACCAGCAGGTTGAATGACAGGTGCAGCTATCAGAGGACAGCTGGGGAACATATGGAAAACACTGTATAAAGCCCCTATATGGAACCAAACAAGGGACTTTCAATTCAAAGTACTACATCATTTTTTTATGAGCTCTGATAAACTTCATTAAATGAAAAAAGGAATATCCCTACGTGTTGAAGGCAGTGTGGACAAATAGGTACTTTATCACATATTTATCACATATTTATCACATATATTTTGGTAAGGTCTGAAAATCCAGTATTTTTGGTGGGAAATTCTCCATGTTATTCAGGACATCACAGGTATTATTGTTCAACCAGACATGTCATCTCCTCCTGGGTATTATTGTTCAACCAGACATGTCATCTCCTCCTGGGTATTATTGATCAACCAGACATGTCATCTCCTCCTGGGTATTATTGATCAACCAGACATGTCATCTCCTAGGTAATGTTCCTGTGGATACACTCCAATCCTCTCCATTTAAATTGATAGATTATCTATTAGCAGAAGCAAGGAAATGTGTAACAGAATGCTGGAAAAATAAACATGCACCCTCAAATGAACACGCACCCTCAAATGAACACGCACCCTCAAATGAACACGCACCCTCAAATGAACACGCACCCTCAAATGAACATGCACCCTCAAATGAACACGCACCCTCAAATGAACACGCACCCTCAAATGAACACGCACCCTCAAATGAACACGCACCCTCAAATGAACACGCACCCTCAAATGAACATGCACCCTCCCGAGTGGCTCAGCGGTCTAAGGCACTGCATCTCAGTGCTAGAGGGGTCACTACAGACTCTGGTTCGATCCCAGGCTGTATCACAACTGGCCCTGATCGGGCGGCGCACAATTGGTCCGACTTCGTCCGGGTTAGGGGAGGGTTTGGCCGGCGTAGGCCATCATTGTAAATAAGAATTTGTTCTTAGCTGACTTGCCTAGTTAAATAAAATATGTGGTTAGGTCTATAGAGGGAACCTGCTGACGTGGAGAGAATTACATCAACCTGCAACATAGACAGCAGAGGTATGGTGTCTGGTCAGACTTCCTGACATATCATACTTCTGTTATTTCTGGGGTTTATTTTTGTTTATGTTGTTTATCTGTGGCTTTATCCAAATTGTATTCTTATTCAGACTCTTTAAAGATGTGCTCTATACAGCCAAAATGTTCCCTTAACATGAATGTAATTCCGCTCCTTTGTTTTATTTATTTAACTAGTCAGTTAAGAACAAATTCTTATTTACAATGACGGCCTACTGGGGAACAGTGGGTTAACTGCCTTGTTCAGGGGAACAGTGGGTTAACTGCCTTGTTCAGGGGAACAGTGGGTTAACTGCCTTGTTCAGGGGAACAGTGGGTTAACTGCCTTGTTCAAGGGAACAGTGGGTTAACTGCCTTGTTCAGAGGAACAGTGGGTTAACTGCCTTGTTCAGGGGAACAGTGGGTTAACTGCCTTGTTCAAGGGAACAGTGGGTTAACTGCCTTGTTCAGGGGAACAGTGGGTTAACTGCCTTGTTCAAGGGAACACTGGGTTAACTGCCTTGTTCAAGGGAACACTGGGTTAACTGCCTTGTTCAGGGGAACAGTGGGTTAACTGCCTTGTTCAGGGGAACAGTGGGTTAACTGCCTTGTTCAGGGGAACAGTGGGTTAACTGCCTTGTTCAAGGGAACAGTGGGTTAACTGCCTTGTTCAGAGGAACAGTGGGTTAACTGCCTTGTTCAGGGGAACAGTGGGTTAACTGCCTTGTTCAAGGGAACAGTGGGTTAACTGCCTTGTTCAGGGGAACAGTGGGTTAACTGCCTTGTTCAAGGGAACACTGGGTTAACTGCCTTGTTCAAGGGAACAGTGGGTTAACTGCCTTGTTCAGGGGAACAGTGGGTTAACTGCCTTGTTCAGGGGAACAGTGGGTTAACTGCCTTGTTCAAGGGAACAGTGGGTTAACTGCCTTGTTCAAGGGAACAGTGGGTTAACTGCCTTGTTCAAGGGAACAGTGGGTTAACTGCCTTGTTCAGGGGAACAGTGGGTTAACTGCCTTGTTCAAGGGAACAGTGGGTTAACTGCCTTGTTCAGGGGAACAGTGGGTTAACTGCCTTGTTCAGGGGAACAGTGGGTTAACTGCCTTGTTCAGGGGAACAGTGGGTTAACTGCCTTGTTCAGGGGAACAGTGGGTTAACTGCCTTGTTCAGGGGAACAGTGGGTTAACTGCCTTGTTCAGGGGAACACTGGGTTAACTGCCTTGTTCAGGGGAACAGTGGGTTAACTGCCTTGTTCAGGGGAACAGTGGGTTAACTGCCTTGTTCAGGGGAACAGTGGGTTAACTGCCTTGTTCAGGGGAACAGTGGGTTAACTGCCTTGTTCAAGGGAACAGTGGGTTAACTGCCTTGTTCAGGGGAACAGTGGGTTAACTGCCTTGTTCAAGGGAACAGTGGGTTAACTGCCTTGTTCAAGGGAACAGTGGGTTAACTGCCTTGTTCAGGGGAACAGTGGGTTAACTGCCTTGTTCAAGGGAACACTGGGTTAACTGCCCTGTTCAGGGGAACAGTGGGTTAACTGCCCTGTTCAGGGGAACAGTGGGTTAACTGCCTTGTTCAGGGGAACAGTGGGTTAACTGCCTTGTTCAAGGGAACAGTGGGTTAACTGCCTTGTTCAAGGGAACAGTGGGTTAACTGCCTTGTTCAGGGGAACAGTGGGTTAACTGCCTTGTTTCAGGGGAACAGTGGGTTAACTGCCTTGTTCAGGGGAACAGTGGGTTAACTGCCTTGTTCAGGGGAACAGTGGGTTAACTGCCTTGTTCAAGGGAACAGTGGGTTAACTGCCTTGTTCAAGGGAACAGTGGGTTAACTGCCTTGTTCAGGGGAACAGTGGGTTAACTGCCTTGTTCAAGGGAACACTGGGTTAACTGCCCTGTTCAGGGGAACAGTGGGTTAACTGCCCTGTTCAGGGGAACAGTGGGTTAACTGCCTTGTTCAGGGGAACAGTGGGTTAACTGCCTTGTTCAAGGGAACAGTGGGTTAACTGCCTTGTTCAAGGGAACACTGGGTTAACTGCCTTGTTCAGGGGAACAGTGGGTTAACTGCCTTGTTCAGGGGAACAGTGGGTTAACTGCCTTGTTCAGGGGAACAGTGGGTTAACTGCCTTGTTCAGGGGAACAGTGGGTTAACTGCCTTGTTCAGGGGAACAGTGGGTTAACTGCCTTGTTCAGGGGAACAGTGGGTTAACTGCCTTGTTCAGGGGAACAGTGGTTTAACTGCCTTGTTCAGGGGAACAGTGGGTTAACTGCCTTGTTCGGGGGTACAGTGGGTTAACTGCCTTGTTCAGGGGAACAGTGGGTTAACTGCCTTGTTCAAGGGAACAGTGGGTTAACTGCCTTGTTCAGGGGAACAGTGGGTTAACTGCCTTGTTCAAGGGAACACTGGGTTAACTGCCTTGTTCAAGGGAACACTGGGTTAACTGCCTTGTTCAGGGGAACAGTGGGTTAACTGCCTTGTTCAGGGGAACAGTGGGTTAACTGCCTTGTTCAGGGGAACAGTGGGTTAACTGCCTTGTTCAAGGGAACAGTGGGTTAACTGCCTTGTTCAGAGGAACAGTGGGTTAACTGCCTTGTTCAGGGGAACAGTGGGTTAACTGCCTTGTTCAAGGGAACAGTGGGTTAACTGCCTTGTTCAGGGGAACAGTGGGTTAACTGCCTTGTTCAAGGGAACACTGGGTTAACTGCCTTGTTCAAGGGAACACTGGGTTAACTGCCTTGTTCAGGGGAACAGTGGGTTAACTGCCTTGTTCAGGGGAACAGTGGGTTAACTGCCTTGTTCAAGGGAACAGTGGGTTAACTGCCTTGTTCAAGGGAACAGTGGGTTAACTGCCTTGTTCAAGGGAACAGTGGGTTAACTGCCTTGTTCAGGGGAACAGTGGGTTAACTGCCTTGTTCAAGGGAACAGTGGGTTAACTGCCTTGTTCAGGGGAACAGTGGGTTAACTGCCTTGTTCAGGGGAACAGTGGGTTAACTGCCTTGTTCAGGGGAACAGTGGGTTAACTGCCTTGTTCAGGGGAACAGTGGGTTAACTGCCTTGTTCAGGGGAACAGTGGGTTAACTGCCTTGTTCAGGGGAACACTGGGTTAACTGCCTTGTTCAGGGGAACAGTGGGTTAACTGCCTTGTTCAGGGGAACACTGGGTTAACTGCCTTGTTCAGGGGAACAGTGGGTTAACTGCCTTGTTCAGGGGAACAGTGGGTTAACTGCCTTGTTCAAGGGAACAGTGGGTTAACTGCCTTGTTCAGGGGAACAGTGGGTTAACTGCCTTGTTCAAGGGAACAGTGGGTTAACTGCCTTGTTCAAGGGAACAGTGGGTTAACTGCCTTGTTCAGGGGAACAGTGGGTTAACTGCCTTGTTCAAGGGAACACTGGGTTAACTGCCCTGTTCAGGGGAACAGTGGGTTAACTGCCCTGTTCAGGGGAACAGTGGGTAACTGCCTTGTTCAGGGGAACAGTGGGTTAACTGCCTTGTTCAAGGGAACAGTGGGTTAACTGCCTTGTTCAAGGGAACAGTGGGTTAACTGCCTTGTTCAGGGGAACAGTGGGTTAACTGCCTTGTTCAGGGGAACAGTGGGTTAACTGCCTTGTTCAGGGGAACAGTGGGTTAACTGCCTTGTTCAGGGGAACAGTGGGTTAACTGCCTTGTTCAGGGGAACAGTGGGTTAACTGCCTTGTTCAGGGGAACAGTGGGTTAACTGCCTTGTTCAGGGGAACAGTGGGTTAACTGCCTTGTTCAGGGGAACAGTGGTTTAACTGCCTTGTTCAGGGGAACAGTGGGTTAACTGCCTTGTTCGGGGGTACAGTGGGTTAACTGCCTTGTTCAGGGGAACAGTGGGTTAACTGCCTTGTTCAGGGGAACAGTGGGTTAACTGCCTTGTTCAGGGGAACAGTGGGTTAACTGCCTTGTTCAGGGGCAGAAAGACAGATTTTTACCTTGTCAGCTCGATCTAGCAACCTTTCGGTTACTGGCCCAACACTCTAACCACTAGACTACCTGCCGCCCCTAAAGACAGCAAAGGTATGTTGTGTATGTATGGTACATGTTCTTTATGTGCTCTTCAATACAAATTTAGAAACATAAAACAAAAGCTACTGCTGTTGTTTACAGCCACAGTATAAAACTCTAGGCTACATCTGAAATGAATCCAGTTTATTCATATCAAATGAAGAGGCTACATTTTGATAACAACATTTCTGTCTCTGTGTTACTGATTTAAGGCCAAGTGACTAAAAGTGAATGTAGAAAAAGATGACAAGGCCATTGACGGGTGGGTTGTTGAGCAACGAAAACCATACGAGCTCAACCGTGGAGCACAACCAGCGGGCTTGGCTGAGGATCAAAGGATTGTTCACAACATGGAAACTATATATCCTCTTCAATTCTTTATTGAAAACATAAATACATTTGCACAATGAGCACTTGTCTCTTAAATGCGTCGTTACAGTTGTTAGTTAGCTAGCTAGCTAATTTTATCCATATTAGCATTGACATGACATGAGTCAAAACCCCTGAAAACAAGACATGGTATCAAGAACAAGACACAATGAGACTAAATGAGTAACCTAGGATTCCCTACATGGCAGCTTCTGGTCCTTGTTGCTATCTGACCGTCCAGGATCGTAACAAAACACAGACTTCTGCCCCTCGACGAGACGAACATCGTTCTCATGACGTTGTCAGCCATCCCCTCTATAGTTACTGGTCTCTTCAAGACAACACACACAACATGGTCTACAGCAAAATGACAAACTGCCTTAGTTTGGTCAATGTGGATGATAATAGATGTATTATAGACTTACAAGACAGCAACTTGCTGCTCATTGATAGAGTCTGCTGAGAGTCAGTCAATGGGTTAGCCAGAATACAGTAGACCACTGTCAACAGTCTAGTACGAGTGCCTTGGCTTCTCTAGCTACTGAAAGACAGACAGAATTATCAAACACTACTGACTGTGAGAGCTGGACAGACAGAAAGACAGACAGCCAGAAAGAAAGACAGAAAGACAGCCAGAAAGACATCCAACCAGCCAGAAAGACAGACAGCTAGCCAGACATGGGTAAAACAGTCAGTCCCACTCAGAGTAGCCTTCACTCATCCAACAGATTTTCATCAGACAGACAGTCGTACACATTGAACTGAGGGACGTGACTGAAGTCCCCCGTCTCCTCACACCATGACGGTTCCAGTAGATGAGTGGTTCAGACCAGGGCCAACCGTCTGTGGGAGAAGAGAGACTGTGGTGTTATACAGCAGCCCAAACCAACACAGCTGTGTGGTGCAGCCTAAACCCTGACAGGAAGGAGCTTCCACTCCAACTACAATGGACCAATGCACATCCACACACAGTCTGACAGACTCAAATGAACATGTAATGGTACACTGTTGGTACACTGGGCAGAGAGGTCTGTAGACCTAGAGGAGACAGTGTAGAGACACTGGTACACTGGGCAGACTGGTACACTGGGCAGAGAGGTCTGTAGACCTAGAGGAGACAGTGTAGAGACACTGGTACACTGGGCAGAGAGGTCTGTAGACCTAGAGGAGACAGTGTAGAGACACTGTAGGTACAATGTACCCATCATAGGGGGAACCCTTATCGTGACTAACACACACACACACACACACACACACACACACACACACACACACACACACACACACACACACACACACACAATAGTGGAAAGGAGGTTACAGGAAGCTAGTGCCATCAAATGAAAAACCCTTATCATGTAGGAACAGAGACAGACATGGTTGAGAGAAGAAGCACAAAGGATTGAAGGGAGAGGTCTGGCATGAGGCTGAAGATACTAGACAGGCCCTACATTCTCTAGATTCAATCAATTAACTGTGGTGATGTCACTCACAGAGAACAGCATGGAGCTTGTAACGCCAGGGTGGTGGGTAGAGGTCGACCGATTATTGGAGAACCAAAAAAAGCCGGTACCGATTAATCGGCTGATTTATATATATATATAAATATATATACAAATTATTATTACAAATATATATATATATATATTTTTTTTTTTGTAATAATGACAATTACAACAATACTGAATTAACAATGAACACTTTTATTTTAACTGAATATAATACATAAATACAATCAATTTAGTCTCAAATAAATAATGAAACATGTTCAATTTGGTTTAAATAATGCAAAAACAAAGTGTTGGAGAAGAAAGTAAAAGTGCAATATGTGCCATGTAAAAAAGCTAACGTTTAAGTTCCTTGCTCAGAACATGAGAACATATGAAAGCTGGTGGTTCCTTTTAACATGAGTCTTCAATATTCCCAGGTAAGAAGTTTTAGGTTGTAGTTATTATAGGAATTAGAGGACAATTTCTCTCTACCATTTGTATTTCATATACCTTTGACTATTGGATGTTCTTAGAGGCACTATAGTATTGCCAGCCTAATCTCAGGAGTTGATAGGCTTGAAGTCATAAACAGTGCTGTGCTTCAAGCACAACGAAAAGTTGCTGGCAAACGCAGGAAAGTGCTGTTTGAATGAATGCTTACGAGCCTGCTGCTGCCTACCATCGCTCAGTCAGACAGCTCTATCAAATCATAGACTTAATTATAATAAACACACAGAAATACGAGCCTTAGGTCATTAATATGGTAAAATACGGAAACTAGGATTTCAAAAACAAAACGTTTTTTCTTTCAGTGAAATACGGAACCGTTCCGTATTTTATCAAACGCACGGCAACCCTAAATCTAAATATTCCTGTTACATTGCACAACCTTCAATGTTATGTAATAATTATGTAAAATTCTGGAAAATGAATTACGGTCTTTGTTAGGAAGAAATGGTCTTCACACAGTTCTCAACGAGCCAGGCGTCCCAAACTGCTGCATATACCCAGACTCTGCTTGCACTGAACGCAAGAGAAGTGACACAATTTCAGGCACCGCATTGATTATGTGCAATACAGGACAAGCTAGTTAAACTAGTAATATCATCAACCATGTGTAGTTAACTAGTGATTATGTTAAGATTGATTGTTTTTTTATAAGATAAGTTTAATGCTAGCTAGCAACTTAGCATGGCTCCTTGCTGTCTGCACTCACATAACAGGTGGTCAGCCTGCCATACAGTCTCCTCGTGGATTGCAATGTAATCAGCATCCAAAAATGCAGATTAGCGAATGATATGAAAACTTGAAATCGGCCCTAATTAATCAGTCGACCTCTAGTAGTGAATGCGATTCCCAGGACCACCCATATGTAAATGTATGCACGTACAACTGTAAGTCACTTTAGATAAAAGCATCCTCCACATCAGGCCTCCTCCACATCAGGCCTCCTCCACATCAGGCCTCCTCCACATCAGGCCTCCTGCCCATCAGGCCTCCTCCACATCAGGCCTCCTGCCCATCAGGCCTCCTCCACATCAGGCCTCCTCCACATCAGGCCTCCTCTACATGGTATATATTATTATATAGTTATGAGCAGCTAGATAGACTCACTAGCCTACACCCAAAATAATATGAAAAAAGTTACTGTGTCCTTTTTAATGAATAACAGATGACATTGAAGACTGCATTACATTTCATGTTGAACTATCTTAACAATGTGCTCCTTGTCACTCATTTATGCCAAACATGAACAATGAAGTGGACAAAGGCACAAACAGATCTGAGACCAGGCTATAGAAGGATACAACAGATCTGGGACCAGGCTATAGAAGGAGACAACAGATCTGGGACCAGGCTATAGAAGGAGACAACAGATCTGGGACCAGGCTATAGAAGGAGACAACAGATCTGGGACCAGGCTATAGAAGGAGACAACAGATCTGGGACCAGGCTATAGAAGGAGACAACAGATCTGGGACCAGGCTATAGGAGGATACAATAGATCTGGGACCAGGCTATAGAAGGAGACAACAGATCTGGGACCAGGCTATAGGAGGATACAATAGATCTGGGACCAGGTTATAGGAGGAGACAACAGATCTGGGACCAGGCTATAGGAGGAGATAACAGATCTGGGACCAGGCTATAGAAGGAGACAACAGATCTGGGACCAGGCTATAGAAAGAGACAACAGATCTGGGACCAGGCTATAGAAGGAGACAACAGATCTGGGACCAGGCTATAGGAGGAGATAACAGATCTGGGACCAGGCTATAGAAGGAGACAACAGATCTGGGACCAGGCTACCAATGTACTACTAGGCTACCCCAAATACATCACTATAACGTTAGTCATCATCACCTAACAAGGATCCACCCGTGTGGATGTACATGTGATGTACACAGAATGTCTATTGTTAGTCTACAGTGTCTGTGGTGATTTGTCTCTACTACAGATCTGAATCTGTCAACATGATAAAGAGTTGGTGTTGGCTATGCAAATAGCCAGTGGCACATCCTGTTCCTCAACTAGCTCCTTCCAGTTGATTGACTGTATCTCTATGGCTGCGTTCACACAGGCAAACCAATTATGATATTTCCCCACTAATTGGTCTTTGGTAACCCTTTCTTTGGATCGTCCATCTGTATATGCTCTAGAGACTATCAGTAACATTTAAACTAACTATCTACTAAGCCTAACAGTAACCCTTATCCTATCCCTGAACTTAACCCTTATCCTAAACCTAGCCCTAACCTTTATCCTAGCCCTGAACTTAACCCTTATCCTAACCCTGAACTTAACCCTTATCCTAAACCTAGCCCTACCCTTATCCTAAACCTAGCCCTAACCCTTATCCTAACCCTGAACTTAACCCTTATCCTAACCCTGAACTTAACCCTTATCCTAAACCTAGCCCTAACCCTTATTGTAAACCTAGCCCTAACCCTTATCCTAACCCTGAACTTAACCCTTATTCTAAACCTAACCCTTATCCTAAACCTAGCCCTAACCCTTATCCTAAACCTAGCCCTAACCCTTACCCTAAACCTAACCCTAACCTTTATCCTAGCCCTGAACTTAACCTTTATCCTAAACCTAACCCTTATCCTAAACCTAACCCTAACCCTTATTCTAAACCTAACCCTAACCTTTATCCTAACCCTGAACTTAACCCTTATCCTAACCCTAACCCTTATTGTAAACCTAACCCTTATCCTAAACCTAGCCCTAACCCTTATCCTAACCCTGAACTTAACCCTTATCCTAAACCTAGACCTAACCCTTATTGTAAACCTAACCTTCGCAAGCAGTTGCTTATCAACAGATAGTTTGTTGATAGTATTGACCATCTGTAAAGCATCTACAGATGGACGATCCAAATCATGTGTGATCTGGTCAGTGAAAAGGCACAGAGCAAACTAGACGAAGTGATGATAAACGTCTTAGTAACACAACTCTATTACTGTATTATTATCTGTATGTGTATCATGCCATGGGCATTACTGCAGTGGGATTGTAGACTAGATGGCTGTACTGAGCTGTTTAGTGGGGGTTGGACGGTGGAGGAGGGGAGACAGTCATGCATATTGAAGGGCCTGTAGGGGGTCAACATCTGATCTCAGCTGGGCCCAATCTCCGATGCAGCCAGATGTTCATTGAGGCGAGACATCCATGGGGCTGTCTGGTTAGCTAAACATGTGTTACTAACAGACTTGCTAAACCTGTGTCAATTCTCTCAACGCTTTCTCTCCAGACTCCACTCTTTGGGCTCAAGTGGATCACATTCTAAACGTTACGGATCCTGGCATGCGTTTGTAAATCATTAGTTAACGTTATATACTTTTGTAATCTGTCAAGCGATACAATAATTAGCTAGCTAGCTGGATGATTTAGTGTTTTCAAACAATGCTCAAATCCGCTAGCTCACGTTTAGCATTGATGACTCAAAATAGCTGGCTGGTGAAATGCAATCAAATGAAAATAATGCACGTCTCGTTTCTTACCTCGTTGACTCGGTTGCTGCAGACCGGTGATTTTATGAATATTGGGACGTTATCTATATGATAGTCTTCGATTCACAGTTTGGCTGATTTTGAAGTGATCTCTTTTCCCTTTCTCTCGCTGACCTCCAATCCGTTTACTGTATAAATACATCCAGCTTGTCTAGCATCTAGCCGACGTGGACGGTATATGTGCGCAACTTAGTTTATGGCCAACCATGTATCTATCAGTCAAGCATCATTCTCAGCTTCTGTTACACATCATGGACGACACGCTTTGCCCATTGAAACGCACAATACGTTCATTTTACTTAGATAACAACAATAAAGATAAACATGTGAGTGTATACAGTGTCATTTCCTATAGTGCCTCATTATTTGACATGATGAGACTTTCCTGAGTCTCTTCTTGTGGTGAGTTATAGTTACCTGGTTCCCAGTCTTTTTAGCTAACATTCCACCTTGTAGAACAAACACCATGTCATTTATTTGATTTATTTAACCTTTATTTTATCAGGGAGTCATACCAAGGCCAAGGTCTCTTTTACAGATGAGCTCTGAATTACATAAATTACAAAAAATACACACCTCAAAATATAAATACAAAATGCAAGCAGAAAGAAAAACATGGTCATAAAAAACCAACACATGAATCAGTAATGAGGTCATGTACCGAAGAACCTCTAAAGGAGAGGAATGTTGGCTGACAACCAGTCTAAGTTATAGTTACTAGCACACAAAAAACTAAAGGTTGAACAACTTCATAGAGCTTTACTGACCTCTAGTGGTGTTATAGCTGAAATGTCGGTATTTGTACTTTTGTATTTATGTATTTATTATGCCAAGGCAGCAGCTACTCTTCCTGGGGTCCAACAAAATTAAGACAATTATACATTTTAAAAACATTCCAATACATTCATAACAGATATCACAACATATTAAGTTTGTGCTTTCAGGCCTCTACTCTACTACCACATAAATATAACACAAAATCCATGTGTACATGTGTGTATAGCGTGTATCAAATCAAATTGTATTTCTCACATGCGCCAAATACAACAGGTATTCACATGCACCGAATACAACAGGTATTCGCATGCACCGAATACAACAGGTATTCGCATGCACCGAATACAACAGGTATTCGCATGCACCGAATACAACAGGTATTCGCATGCACCGAATACAACAGGTATTCCCATGCACCGAATACAACAGGTATTCACATGCACCGAATACAACAGGTATTCACATGCACCGAATACAACAGGTATTCACATGCACCGAATACAACAGGTATTCACATGCACCGAATACAACAGGTATTCACATGCACCGAATACAACAGGTATTCACATGCACCGAATACAACCTTACAGTGAAATGCTTACTTACAAGCCCTTAAACAACAATGCAGTTTTAAGAAAATCCCTAAAAAAGTAAGAGATAAGAATAACAAATAATTAAAAATCAGCAGTAAATAACATTAGCGGGGCTATATACAGGAGGTACCGGCACCGGTGTCGAGGTAATTGAGGTGATTATGTACATGTAGGTAGAGTTATTAAAGTGTCTATGCATAGATAATAACAGAAAGTAGCAGCAGCAAGGGGGGGGGGGGAGGGGGGGGGCAATGCAAATAGTCTGGGTAGCCATTTGATTAGCTGGTCAGGAGTCTTATGGCTTGGGGGTAGAAGCTGTTTAGAAGCCTCTTGGACCTAGACTTGGCGCTCCGGTACCGCTTGCTGTGCGGTAGCAGTCTATGGCTTGGGTGGCTGGAGTCTCTGACAATTTTTAGGGCCTTCCTCTGACACCACCTGATATAGAGGTCCTGGATGGCAGGAAGCTTGACCCCGGTGATGTACTGGAACGTTCGCACTACCCTCTGTAGAGCACTACCCTCTGTAGAGCACTACCCTGGGGGCCCATGCCAAATCTTTTCAGTCTCCTGAGGGGGAAAAGGTTTTGTCGTGCCCTCTTCACGACTGTCTTGGTGTGCTTGGACCATGTTAGTTTGTTGGTGATGTGGACACCAAGGAACTTGAAGCTCTCAACCTGCTCCACTACAGCCCCGTCGATGAGAATGGGGGGCGTGCTTGGACCTCCTTTTCCTGTAGTCCACAATCAGCTCCTTTGTCTTGCTCACATTGAGGGATAGGTTGTTATTCTGGCACCACCCGGTCAGGTCTCTGACCTCCTCGCTATAAGCTGTCTCATCGTTGTCAGTGATCAGGCCTACCACTGTTGTGTCATCAGCAAACTTAATGATGGTGTTGGAGTCGTGCCTGACTGTGCAGTCATGAGTGAACAGGGAGTACAGGAGGGGACTGAGTACACACCCCTGAGGGGTCCCCGTGTTGAGGATCAGTGTGGCAGATGTGTTGTTACCTACCCTTACCACCTGAGGGCGGCCTGTCAGGAAGTCCAGGATCCAGTTGCAGAGGGAGGTGTTTAGTCCCAGGGTACTTAGCTTAGTGATGAGCTTTGAGGGCACTATGGTGTTGAACGCTGAGCTGCAGTCAATGAATAGCATTCTCACATAGGTGTTCCTTTTGTCCAGGTGGGAAAGGGCAGTGTGGAGCGCAATAGAGATTGCATCATCTGCGTATGTTATTGCGTGTTTGTATGCATGTGTCTATGTTTGTGTTGCTTCACAGTACCTGCTGTTCCATAAGGAATTTTATTTTGTATCTAATTTTACTTCTGGCATGAGTTACCTGCTGTGGAATAGAGTTCCATGTAGTCATGGTTCTATGTAGTACTGTGCGCCTCCCATAGTCTGTTCTGGACATGGGGACTGTGAAAAGACCTCTGGTGCCATGTCCAAGTTATGTGCCAGTAGTTCAAACAGACAGCTCGGCGCATTCAACATGTCAATACCGCTCACAAATACAAGCACACATTCTGAAACTAACCGCAGCTCTGCGTTAAGTGTTGCTGTCGTTTATTTATAAATCTGCTGGGGTTATTTTTTAGGAACTTTACGGTAAAGGCCCTGTATTCTCAAATACGTGATATTATGATTGACATTACATTGGTCCAATAGTTGGAACGATAATTTTATCAATAACCAATAGGTATTTATGTTGGGCGGGATCTTACCTTGCGTGCACGTAAAGAAAATAAATCAGAAATCAGCCGTTCTAACTAGCTAATATTTACGAACGGTCATGTAGCTAATATTGATGATGGATTATCGAAAATTATTTAACGGTGGATACGGAGACAGAAACTCTGATCATCACTAAACACAACATCAGGTAGGTTGCTGCAACGCGTTGTGGTGTTTGCTAGAATAATTAACGTTAGCTATTTTATCAAACGCCAGTTAACTTTAGCGAGCTAGCTAGCCATTCTGAAAATGTAAATGTCTTAATCTGTCTTGCAAATAATGTTAGCTTATTAGCTAAACATTTCTATAAAAAAAAGTGTCAAGCTAGTTGGTTAGTTTGCTATATGACATTTATAAGTAACGTTAGGTGCAAGTGGCTGCAGCTGTGTTAAAAATAACGTTCCAGATGTGACGGCTATCTAAGGCCTCGCAGAAGAACTTGTCATTAGTGACATTCTAAATGTATGGGTCTGACTAGATCTAGACAGCTAGATAACTCATGTGTGCCGTTTGAATGCACAATAAAGGTGCATCATGGCTGTATTCTCTGACCCTTTCTTCTCAGGGGCCAGCAACCTCTATTTCCACCATAGCAGAGACACAATGTCTCTCGCTCAGAGAGTCCTCCTCACCTGGATCTTCACCCTGGCCTTCCTCATCATGCTCGTCCTCAAACTAGATGGCAAAGTCCACTGGAACTGGTTCCTCACCTTTCTACCCGTATGGATCTTCGACGGCATCCTCCTCCTCATGTTGCTAGTCAAGATGGTCGCCAGGTGTAAAGCGGGCCATGACCCTCGTAACGGCTCCCAGGACCTGAAGAAGAAGGCCTGGTACCTGGCGTCCATGCTGCTGAAGCTGGGCTTCTGTCTGACGCTGTGCGCCCGGCTGGAGAAGCTTACCCATATCAAGCTCACCTTTGTGTGTATTCCTCTATGGTGCATGTTGCTGGGAGCCATGGTGGAGTTGGGGTATAACATCTTCCCCGAGAGGAGAGAGGCATGAGAGATGGATTGAGGAGACTGGAAAGGAGGAGGCTCTTCAGAGAAGGCTGGAAGGAACACACACAAACCTACTTCTTTAGTGTGGTTATTTTAGCTGTCTGCAAAATCAAACTCTCCTTCATTTGTTGTTATGACATGAAGTGTTGTCCAAGCTTTGCTCTCGTGCCAACAGTATTGCTATTCAGAGAACAGATACGAGACTGTGCCTTCAGGTTATAAGACGGATGGAAATGGTACAGATCATGTAGATGTCAGATAAACTAATACAATCTAGCAAAACCATGTCACATTGCTAGCTAAGGATTTCCAGACATGTTCCTTGACGTCAGCATCTTTTGTGCTGTGTTGTAGACTCTTTCATACTTTGTGGGACGACGAAAAATGATTGTCGTAGTGTTTGGAAGACGGGGCTCTTTCTATGTAAAGCCATTCAGTGTTTTGTGCCATTCAGTTTAAATGTAATCTACCTGTAGTGTTACTGTCTCCTTTTTAATGTTCACCTTTTGAATTGCTCATTTCGACATCAATCTGCATATGTTATTTATTATTTTCCTTTAAGTATTGTGTGAATAAATGGATGTCACTATTGTTCCAAACTAAAACATGCTCTGATTTTGTTTATGGTGCCTTATGAGCTGTTGACTCCAGCATCAGAATAGATGAGCAGGCAAGTCTCCATGTACTACCAACCGTAGTGGATAGATGGCAGTAGCAGCATGGTAGACTGTTGGCCTACTGGTGTTCAATCCTCAACAGTGCAATAATCAATGGCAGTTCTAATACTGGGCTGTTTGAAATTAAAAGTACAAGATTTATATAACCCCGAATTAGAGAAAACAGTTAGATTGAAGAGAGGACAGAAGGTAAATTGACAACCTGTAGTTGAGAACACAGCCTCAATGAACTTCCACAGACTGAACAGCCTCATTCCATGTACTCAGTTCCGGAAATGTGTACTACTAACATAAAATGTCTCTCAACCAGGATGCATTTGGGGGGGATTTTTGTTTTTACTCCCTAAAACAATCCCTCACTCTGAAATGAGACTGACTGGAAATGTTCTTCATGCCTGCCCTTTTCATTTATTTCTTTTATAGGACACATTTGTCCTGACATTCTTACACACACACACACACACACACACACACAGAGCATGCATAAACATCTTCCTCACACACACAGAGCATGCATAAACATCTTCCTCTCACACACACAGAGCATGTATAAACATCTTCCTCTCTCACACACAGAGCATGCATAAACATCTTCCTCTCTCACACACAGAGCATGCATAAACATCTTCCTCACACACACAGAGCATGCATAAACATCTTCCTCTCTCACACACAGAGCATGTATAAACATCTTCCTCTCTCACACACAGAGCATGCATAAACATCTTCCTCTCTCTCACACACAGAGCATGCATAAACATCTTCCTCACACACAAAGAGCATGCATAAACATCTTCCTCTCTCACACACAGAGCATGCATAAACATCTTCCTCTCTCTCACACACAGAGCATGTATAAACATCTTCCTCTCTCACACACACAGAGCATGTATAAACATATTCCTCTCGGGTCTGTGTGTCAGGGCTACATCCCAACCCCTCTCCCCAGGTCCTTCTGTCTGCCATAGGGCTCTGGTCAACAGTAGTGCACTATAGAGAACAGGGTGCCGTTTGGGATGCACCCTGTGACTGGACTAATCTGATTATCATCTGAGACGTAGAGGCCAGGGCAGTCTGTCATAGCTTCTAGTGAGGTCTCTGTTGGACTTATTCTGGCCAGTTAGATCAGCAGTTCTCCTGTGTTCATTTCCCAGCGCGCCACGGCTATAATCTCACATACCACAACTGCTGAGCTCATCGCCGCTGAGTGCAGTGTGTGGGCGGCTTGCATAACACAGAAGTAGCAGAGGCCAGAAAGGTAATCATGCTCCAGTGGATCCATGCTGCTGAAATGTGCTGCTGCAGATCACACACACTGTACTGTCTCCATGACGACTTGTGCAGAAATAAATAGCCTGTTTCAGATGAGTGGCAAGTTGAATCCCAAATATACACACGCTTCTTGACTGAGCCCAACACGTGTCTATTGCAAAATGATACCTGTTAAATATAAAATGGTCTTACCAGTTCTAACCTAAAAAGCCATGATATCAGATGAGTCCTTTGAGTCAGATATGATCCACTGGAGCCCCATGATCAAACATAACATTTACCTTTATTTTAAGGATCGAACCCTTTTTTTCCTTCTTCCAATTTTCGCCTAAAATGACAAACCCAAATCTAACTGCGTGTAGCTCAGGACCTGAAGCAAGGATATACCCATTCTTGGTACCATTTGAAAGGAAACACTGAAGTTTGTGGAAATGTGAAATTAATGTAGGAGAATAGAACACATATATGGTAAAAGATAATACAAATAAAAAAACATTTGTTTTACATTTTTTCTTTGTTCCATCTTTGAAAGGCCATCATATTGCAATTTAAAATGTGGCCACTAGATGGCAGCAGTGTGCGCAAAGTTTCAGATTGATCCAGTGAAGCGTTGCAATACTGGACAATATTTTGTATCAAGTCTGCCCAAATGTGCCGAATTGGTCAATTGATACATTTAAGAGGTCCATCTGGTGTCCACTGTAGCCCCATGATCAAACATCACTCATAACGTTAACCTTTATTAAGAGGTCCATCTGGTGTCCACTGTAGCCCCATGATCAAACAACATCACTCATAACGTTAAGCTTTATTAAGAGGTCCATCTTTATGTAGAAATCACACTACAAGTTCTTCTCCTTACAAAAAGTTATTTACACTACAGTGCTGACAATTAAAATCAAACAAATTCTGAAAACTAAAAGCTTCCTTGATATAAATAAGCCTCTGAGGGGGAACAAAAAAAAGCCTGGAGTAATCCTTTAAAATAATGTCTCTCATCATCTTACAAAAAATATATATATGTTAATGTCAGCTGTAATAATAATCCATCTAGAACCTACAACTAAAATATATTATTTAAGGACCTGTTTGTTTGTCAGACCTGCAGAGTACCAGTGCTTCTGGCCCTAAGTGCTTTGACAGTTCACAGATATTAGCCTGTCCCAGATCAGTTTATGCGTTCTTGCCAAGCCAACTCCTACTGTACGGTCAACAATGAGACAAGACAATACAAACTGATCTGGGACCAGGCTACACAGTTATGGACAGGCACTGAGGAATGTTACATTTGCAATGTATTCATTCGGTAACAGAACAGAGCAAAGTGTGCATCCTAAAGGGTACCCTATTTCCTATATAGTGCACTACTTTTGAACAGATCTCTCCTATGGGCCCTGGTCACAAAGTAGATCTCTATATAGGGAATAGGGCGCCATTTAGGATGCAGACCAACAGAGCTTTACGTGTTCCTTAGAATACATCACACCGTGTTGATATCATGGTTTTACTTCTGTCTTCTCCTTCCTTTACATGGGATTAAAACAGAACCCAAGAGAGCCATTTAAAAACACTATGTACAAAGATCAGTAGAAACAGTCTTTCTGCTGCTGCTCATGCAGGTGGTGTTTAAAGGAGAGGGAGGAGTGGTGCGGGGGGGTGACTGGGGCCTTTGGGTAAAGAGAAGTGTCTTTGTCCTTGGGTTTGTCCGGCCGGGGTTTGTCCGGTCTGGGCTGGGGCTGGGGTCGGACCTGGGGTGTAGGGATCCTGCTCTCTGTGTGGCTGGAGGCCAGGCTTGAAGAAGATAGAAGGGGTGCAGGGGAGGGCGTCAAAAAGGGGGTAGGGGTGTGGGTAAGGATAGGGATAGGGGTGTGGGTAAGGGTAGGGGTGTAGGTAAGGGTAGGGGTGTGGGTAAGGGTAGGGGTGTGGGTAAGGGTAGGGATAGGGGTGTGGGTAAGGGTATGGGTAGGGATAGGGGTGTGGGTAAGGGTATGGGTAGGGATAGGGGTGTGGGTAAGGGTAGGGGTGTAGGTGTGGGTAGGGGTGTGGGTAAGGGTAGGGGTGTGGCAGGGTTTGTGTGAGGGAGAGGGACTGGGGGTACGAGTAGAAGCCGGGCTGGGTTTGAAGGAGGGAGAGTGTGTAGAAGTGGGGCTAGATTTGGGAGAGGGGGTACGTGAGGATGACGGACTGGGTTTGGGAGAGGACGAGGGGGTGGAGGTGGGGGAGGGTTTGAGTGAGGAAGACAAGGAAGAGTGTGTGGTAGTGGTTTGATGTGATTCTGAGTGATGATAGTGGTGGTGGTAGTAGTGGGGATGATGGTGATGTGATTTGGGCTTGGTGTCCTGGAAAGACGATTTGGAGGGAGTTAGGGGGGTGATGGGAGCTGGTAGGGGGGTGATGGGAGCTGGTAGGGGGGGGATGGGTGAGGTGACAGAGGGCTTGGGCAGCCTTATATCCGCAGGTTGAGGTTCCACTTTGACCTCTGGGTAGGCAGTGTGTCTGTCTTTGGGGGGTTTGGGGTCTGTGAGAGGAGCTGTGGTCCCTCCCATCAAGGCATCCCCAAACTCCTCCTGTTTGACTCGTAGCGTCGACACGTCCACCTTCCTCTCCTCCTCGGCCGGAGGCTCTTGGTGGTATTGTTTTAAGCGGATGTGCCATGCCAGGCTGCAGACAGCAGAGACAGTCTTGAACTGATGAACCACACTACGAGGGATGTAGTAGATGTCGTTGTCGTACAGCTGGATACGGGCGTAGCGGATCCCCTCGCGTCTCAGCTGGTTCAGCTTAGCATCGTCCACCCACTGCACACACTAATGGAGAGAGAGAGTTAGACAGTGTACTAACCATAGACACTGGGGATTTTTCTCAATGTGTATCTGTTCCCATATTGTTCTAAGCCAGGGGAGTAGTTCAATCACTAGTGCTGAAGGATCCAGCTCTGGGTTGAACATTTGTAAAGCAAACGCAGATGGATGCTGTGAAATCACCTCAGCTGCTCCTAACTCTAAAACAAAACTGCAGCTTAAGAGACGCTAATGGAGGACAGGCCCTGAGCCCTCCTGGAGGGTCTCTTTAATGGAGGACAGGCCCTGAGCCCTCCTGGAGGGTCTCTTTAAAACCTGTTGGGGATAGGGGACAGTATTTGCACGGCCGGATAAAAAACATACCCGATTTAATCTGGTTACTACTCCTGCCCAGAAACTAGAATATGCATATAATTAGTAGATTTGGATAGAAAACACTCTAAAGTTTCTAAAACTGTTTGAATGGTGTCTGTGAGTATAACAGAACTCATATGGCAGGCCAAAACCTGAGAAGATTCCATACAGGAAGTGCCCTGTCTGACAATTTGTTCTCCTTCTAGGGCATCTCTATCAAAAATACAGCATCTCTGCTGTAACATGACATTTTCTAAGGCTTCCATTGGCTCTCAGAAGGCGCCAGAAAGTGGAATGACGTCTCTGCAGTCTCTGGGCGAAAAACAGCAGGAGTTTTTGTGAGTGGTCAGGCAGGGAACAATGACACTGGAGTGCGCATGCACGAGATGACTCCATGTTTTTCTTTCAGTCTATGAATGAATATAACGTCGCCCGGTTGGAATATTATCGCTATTTTACGAGAAAAATAGCATAAAAATTGATTTTAAACAGCGTTTGACATGCTTTGAAGTACGGTAATGGAATATTTTTACCATTGGATATTGGTGAGGCGTTCCGCTAGCGGAACGTCTGTCCCTAACAGGCTAATGGAGGACAGGCCCTGAGCCGTCCTGGAGGGTCGTTTTAACGGAGGACAGGCCCTGAGCCCTCCTGGAGGGTCGTTTTAATGGAGGACAGGCCCTGAGTCGTCCTGGAGGGTCGTTTTAATGGAGGACAGGCCCTGAGCCCTCCTGGAGGGTCGTTTTAATGGAGGACAGGCCCTGAGCCGTCCTGGAGGGTCGTTTTAATGGAGGACAGGCCCTGAGCCCTCCTGGAGGGTCGTTTTAAAAACATCTAAGATGTAAAGTCCCCTGTTTTGGGGACCTGCATGGTTCTGGTACCGGTTACGACTGACATTTTGGCTTATAAATGGATCTGTGGACACCGTAGATGGAAATGGCTTGCATTGAGCGGTAGCCCTGATTCTCACAGACGCCTGTGTGAAGCAGGGTGTGAAATCTGACACGTCCCTCCTAACCTTTCATTCACTCTTCCGACTGTCCATCAACTCCTGGCTGAACCCTACATCACAGCCACTAACACCACATATGCCTGCAATCCTTACATTGTAGCGCAGCAGAAAATAGTAGTTGTCGATTTATAGCCAGTAATCTAAAATAATTCATAGATTTGAAACAAAAAAACCTTTGTCATAGACGGACAATATTAATATGAGATGAAAGGAGAGTTCCTAGCGAGTTCAGGAAGCCGCTAGAGCTCTGACGTTCACATGGATGGAGGCAGAAGGTTTGATCAAGAGAGAAAACATGCTCATTTTCTCCAACACTAAAACATACAAATACGTATTTCACAGTTATAAGGAAGGTGAAATCTTAGTCACTATATTTAGAAAGTATATATATATATATTTAGAAAGTATATATATATATATATATATATATATATATATATATATATATATTTCAAGCCTTATTCATACAGTTTTGTTGAATAGGAAATAGGTTATATTTGTTATATAAATACGTTATATTTGTACTGTGCACTTGAACTTGTGTCATCAAAAGTGACGACACCTCAGCAATTTCTAACAATTTTTTACCATAAAGGTGAGATTTGAACCTTTCTTGGAGTATGCAGCATTACCAGTTATTGTTTCTGGCACGGTCATGATAAATAATTACTTTTGGGGATTACGTAGATTGCATTTAGTTACATTTAACTGGTTAATAGAGGACAGGCCCCGAGCCCTCCTGGAGGATCACTTTAATAGAAGATAAGCCTTGAGCCCTCCTGGAGGATCACTTTAATAGAAGATAAGCCTTGAGCCCTCCTGGAGGATCACTTTAATAGAAGATAAGCCTTGAGCCCTCCTGGAGGATCACTTTAATAGAAGATAAGCCTTGAGCCCTCCTGGAGGATTACTTTAATAGAAGATAAGCCTTGAGCCCTCCTGGAGGATCACTTTAATAGAAGATAAGCCTTGAGCCCTCCTGGAGGATCACTTTAATAGAAGATAAGCCTTGAACCCTCCTGGAGGATCTCTGTTGGAGACAGCACAGTGTAGTACAACATATAGCCAGAGGGTGGCAGTACAGTGCATAGGGCTGTGGATAAGGTAGCTGCTACCTTGTTTCATGCAATATCAAATCAAATGTTATGTCACATGCGCCAAATACAACAGGTGTAGACCTTAGTGAAATGCTTACTTACAAGACCTTAACCAATAATGCAGTTAAGAAAAATAAGAAATAAAAGTAACTAATAATTAAAGAGCAGCAGTAAAATAACCATAGCGAGGCAATATACAGGGGGTACCGGTACAAAGTTCATCTACGGGGGCACCGGTTAGTCGGGGTAATTGAGGTAATATGTACATAAGGGTAGAGTTATTAAAGTGCATAGATAACAGAGTAGCAGCAGCGTAAAATAAGAGGGGGGTAGGGGGGCAAGCAAGTAGTCTGGGGAGCTAATTTGATTAGCTGTTCTGTAGTCTTATGGCTTGGGGGTAGAAGCTGTTTAGAAGCCTCTTGATGATCCAGTACCGCTTGCCGTGCAGTGGTAGAGAGAACAGTATGACTAGGGTGGCCGGAGTCTGACATTTTTTAGGGCTTTTCTCTGACACCGCCTGGTATAGAGGTCCTGGATGGCAGGAAGCTTGGCCCCAGTTATGTACTGGGCCATACGCACTACCCTCTGTGGTGCCTTGCGACCGGAGGCCGAGCAGTTGCCGTACCAGGCAGTGATACAACCAGTCAGGATGCTCCCGATCCTCCTTTTCCTGTAGTCCACAATCATCTCTTTAGTCTTGATCACGTTGAGGGAGAGGTTGTTGTCCTGGCATCACATGGCCAGGTCTCTTACCTCCTCCCTATGTGCTGTCTCATGGTTGTTGGTGGTCAGGCCTACCACTGTTGTGTCATCAGCAAACTTAATGATGGTGTTGGAGTCGTGCCTGACCCGTGCAGTCATGAGTGAACAGGGAGTACAGGAGGGGACTGAGCACGCACCCTTGAGGGGCTCCGGTGTTGAGGATCAGCGTGACGGATGTGTTGTTACCTACCCTTACCACCTTGGGGCGGCCCGTCAGAAAGTCCAGGATCCAGTTGTAGACGGAGGTGTTTAGTCCCAGGGTCCTTAGCTTAGTGATGAGCTTTGAGGGCACTATGGTGTTGAACGCAGAATGAATAGCATTCTCACATAGGTGTTCCTTTTGTCCAGGTGGGTAAGGGCAGTGTGGAGTGCAATAGAGATTGCATCATCTGTGGATATGTTGGGGCGGTATGCAAATTGGAGTGGGTCTAAGGTTTCTGATGAGTGCTACGGATTGGTAGTCATTTTGGCAGGTTACCTTAGTGTTCTTGGGCACAGGGACTATGGTGGTCTGCTTGAAACATGTTGGTATTAGACTCAGACAGGGAGAGGTTGAAAATGTCAGTGAAGACACTTGATCAGCGCATGCTCGGAGTACACGTCCTGGTAATCTGTCTGTCCCTGCGGCCTTGTGAATGTTGATCTGTTTAAAGGTATTACTCACATCGGCTGCGGAAAGTGTGATCACACAGTCGTCCGGAACAGCTGATGCTCTTATGCATGTTTCAGTGTTACTTGCCTCGAAGCGAGTATAGAAGTAATTTAGCTCATCTGGTAGGCTTGTGTCACTGGGCAGCTCTCGGCTGTGCTTCCCTTTGTAGTCTGTAATAGTTTGCAAGCCCTGCCTCATCCAATGAGAGTCAGAGCTGGTGTAGTACGATTCAATCTTAGTCCTGTATTGACGCTTTGCCTGTTTGATGGTTCGTCAGGGGGCATAGCGGGATTTCTTATAAGGTTCCGGGTTAGAGTCTTCTGGTTAGGGTATGTGCATACAGTCACTGTAGGGATGACGTCATCGATGCACTTATTAATGAAACCAGTGACTGATGTGGTGTCCTCAATGCCATCGGAAGAATACCGGAACATATTCCAGTCTGTGCTAGCAAAACAGTCCTGTAGCTTAGCATCTGCTTCATCTAACCACTTTTGTATTGACCGAGTCACAGGGGCTTCCTGCTTTCATTTTTGCTTGTAAGCAGGAATCAGGAGGATAGAATTATGGTCAGATTTGCCAAATGGAGGGCGAGGGAGAGCTTTGTACGCATCT
Organism: Salmo trutta; assembly: GCF_901001165.1. Taxonomy (NCBI): domain Eukaryota; kingdom Metazoa; phylum Chordata; class Actinopteri; order Salmoniformes; family Salmonidae; genus Salmo; species Salmo trutta. Next base: position 841,471 of record NW_021823043.1, read on the forward strand.
CTGTGTATGGAGTAAAGGTGGTCTAGAGTTTTTTTCCCTCTAGTTGCACATTTAACATGCTGATAGAAATTTGGTAAAACGGATTTAAGTTTTCCTGCATTAAAGTCCCCGGCTACTAGGAGCGCCACCTCTGGATGAGCGTTTTCCTGTTTGCTTATGGTGGTATACAGCTCATTGAGTGCGGTCTTAGTGCCAGCATCGGTCTGTGGTGGTATGTAGACAGCTACGAAAAATAGATAAAACTCTCTAGGTAGATAGTGCGGTCTACAGCTTATCATGAGATACTCTACTTCAGGCAAGCAAAACCTCAAGACTACCTTAGATATTGTGCCCCAGCTATTGTTTACAAATATACATTGTCTTACCAGAGGCTGTTGTTCTATCCTGCTGATACAGTGTATAACCCACCAGCTGTATGTTATTCATGTCATCGTTCAGCCACAACTCAGTGAAACATAAGATATTACAGTTCTAAATGTCCCGGTGGTAGGATATACGTGCTTTTAGTTCATCCAATTTATTATCCAGCGATTGTATGTTGGCCAGTAGTACGGATGGCGGATGGCAAAGGCGGATCCTCACAAGGCATCTCCACTAGAGTTCGACCGATTAATCGGAATGGCCGATTAATTAGGGCCGATTTCAAGTTTTCATAACAATCGGTGATTGGCATTTTTTGACACAGATTATGGCCGATTACATTGGACTCCATGAAGAGACTGCGTGGCAGGCTGACTATCTGTTACACAAGTGCAGCAAGGAGCCAAGGTAAGTTTCTAGCTAGTATTAAACTTATCTTTATAAAAAACAATCAATCTTAAAATAACCACTAGTTAACTACACATGGTTGATGATATTACTAGTTTATCTAGCTTGTCCTGCGTTGCACATAAATTAACAGGCACCATATCGATTATCATCGAATTACAGCCCACTTCGCCAAACGGGTGATGATTTAACAAGCGCATTTGCGAAAAAAGCACTGTCGTTGCACCAATGTGTACCTAACCATAAACATCAACACCTAAAATCAATACACAAGTATATATTTTTAAACCTGCATATTGAGTTAATATTGCCTGCTAACATGAATTTCTTTTAACTAGGGAAATTGTGTCACTTCTCTTGCAAGCAGAGTCTGGGTATATGCAGCAGTTTGGGCTGCCTGGCTCGTTGTGAACTGTGTGAAGACCATTTCTTCCTAACCAAGACCGTAATTAATTTGCCAGAATTTTACATAATTATGACATAACATTGAAGGTTGTGCAATGTAACAGAAATATTTAGACTTAGGGATGCCACCCGTTAGATAAAATACGGAACGGTTCCGTATTTCACTGAAAGAATAAACGTTTTGTTTTCGAAATGATAGGTCATTAATATGGTCAAATCCAGAAACTAAGGCTCGTATTTCTGTGTGTTATTATACTATAATTAAGTCTATGATTTGATAGAGCAGTCTGAGCGGTGGTAGGCAGCAGCAGGCTCGTAAGCACTAATTCAAACAGCACTTTCGTGCATTTGCCAGCAGCTCTTCGCTGTACTTCAAGCATTGCGCTGTTTATGACTTCAAGCCTACAGTGAGGGAAAAAAGTATTTGATCCCCTGCTGATTTTGTACGTTTGCCCACTGACAAAGAAATTATCTGTCTATAATTTTAAATGGTAGGTTGGGTGATTTCTGGGAGCCAGAAATCTTTCTGATTGAGAGGGGGTCAAATACTTATTTCACTCATTAAAATGCAAATCATTTTAAAACATTTTTGACATACGTTTTTCTGGATTTTTTTGTTATTCTGTCTCTCACTGTTCAAATAAACCTGCCATTAAAATTAGACTGATCATTTCTTTGTTAGTGGGCAAACGTACAAAATCAGCAGGGGATCAAATACTTTCTTCCCTCACTGTATCAACTCCCGAGATTAGGCTGGCAATACTATAGTGCCTCTAAGAACATCCAATAGTCAAAGGTATATGAAATACAAATGGTATAGAGAGAAATAGTCCTATAATAACGACAACCTAAAACTTCTTACCTGGGAATATTGAAGACTCATGTTAAAAGGAACCACCAGCTTTCATATATTCTCATGTTCTGAGCAAGGCACTTAAACGTTAGCTTTTTTACATGGCACATATTGCACTTTTACTTTCTTCTCCAACACTTTGTTTTGCATTATTTAAACCAAATTGCACGTTTCATTTATTTGAGACTAAATTGATTTTATTGAAGTATTATATTAAGTTAAAATAAGTGTTCATTCAGTATTGTTGTAATTGTCATTATTACAAATATATATTTATTGTAATGACCTGACTAGATCATGAAGGAACAATTGTCCAGACAGAGGATGGAGTTAACGAATGGACGGTTTATTAACACAACTTAACACAGGCTACTGTTTGGCCGTAGCCCACGCCAAATAAATGAAAGGTACCCTACAAACCAACCGTGACCTTCTCTTGTGAAGCCCAGACGTAAGAGAGAGAACAATGGCTAATCCTGGTCTTAACTTCCAATGCTCAATCCCCCTGCCCAACCCCCCTCCACGCCACTCCGCCAACCACCAGGCTACCCGGTATCTGAACATTCCAGGCATTCCCGTGATTGGCAGATAGCAGGTTGATTGGCATGACCCCGCGAACACTGGTAAGTACGACACAACCCACTAATAGCCTAACACATAACCCACAACTGTCTGTGCGGGTCGCTACATTATATATATAAAGAATAAATTAGATTTTTTATTTTAAAATCGTCCGATTAATCGGTATCGGCTCTTTTGGCCTGCCAATAATCGGTATCGGTGTTGAAAAAAAAAATCATAATCGGTCGACCTCTAATCTCCACCAGGCATCTCCACAAGTCATCCGACTCATTAAATAAATATTCTTCATCCAATTCGAAGTGAGTAATCGCTTTTGTATTCCAGAAGCTCTTTTCAGTCAGAAAAAATGCAGAAAAAAACCCAAACAAAATAGCACGGTTGGTTAAGAGCCCATGAAACAGCAGCCATTGTCTCCGCCGCCATTTGAACTAATAGAAACAAGGTAGAAGACAGGTGCAGCTCACCTGGGACAGAGGCGGTTCGTGCAGGTCCAGCTGTAACCTCTGGACTACATTAGGGAAGTCTCCAGCATGGAAACAGATCACGTCTTTGGTAACGCGAGGGGGCTCCGCACTACAGAGACAGAGAGTAGGGAGATTACAACCATTTATTTCCAATCAGATTATGCAGCTGTCTTGTTACTGATTAGTTGGACGATCGTTGGATACCAAATACAGCCCCAATAGGCCTAGTCATTTATACCAAGCAGCGTATCTAAAGATAATACATTATCATATATCCGGGAGTTAAAACCACCCACCTCTCTCCACAGCGCACGGCCTTGAGCACCCCTACAGCGGCGGTGGTCTGCCTCTCGAAGCCCTGTCCGATGTGGTCAGCGTGGGCACGCGTCCGGTCATCAAACAGCATCTCACGAGGCTCGCTGGCCCGAGGTAGGTACTGCAGGTTCTTGATCTCATTGGTTGACCTGGAGGAGGAGAGGACATTGAGAGTAACACAAACTTCTATAGCAGGCGGCCATAATATGACCAAAATAATCAATCAATCATCAATTACTATCCAGCATCCTGCATCCTGGAGAAATAGTCTAGAATATCCCTGACCTTGTAGCTTAGAAAGCCTATAGGCAAGTACATTCAAATACTTTTGAGGTAAGCTGTCTGGTTCTAGAGACCACTGGAGAGCTGGAGGTAAGCTGTCTGGTTCTAGAGACCACTGGAGAGCTGTAGGTAAGCTGTCTGGTTCTGGAGACCACTGGAGAGCTGGAAGTAAGCTGTCTGGTTCTAGAGACCACTGGAGAGCTGGAAGTAAGCTGTCTGGTTCTAGAGACCACTGGAGAGCTGGAAGTAAGCTGTCTGGTTCTAGAGACCACTGGAGAGCTGGAAGTAAGCTGTCTGGTTCTAGAGACCACTAGAGAGCTGGAAGTAAGCTGTCTGGTTCTAGAGACCACTGGAGAGCTGGAAGTAAGCTGTCTGGTTCTAGAGACCACTGGAGAGCTGGAAGTAAGCTGTCTGGTTCTAGAGACCACTGGAGAGCTGGAAGTAAGCCATCTGGTTCTAGAGACCACTGGAGAGCTGGAAGTAAGCTGTCTGGTTCTAGAGACCACTGGAGAGCTGGAAGTAAGCCGTCTGGTTCTAGAGACCACTGGAGAGCTGGAAGTAAGCCGTCTGGTTCTAGAGACCACTGGAGAGCTGGAAGTAAGCTGTCTGGTTCTAGAGACCACTGGAGAGCTGGAAGTAAGCTGTCTGGTTCTAGAGACCACTGGAGAGCTGGAAGTAAGCCGTCTGGTTCTAGAGACCACTGGAGAGCTGGAGGTAAGCTGTCTGGTTCTAGAGACCACTGGAGAGCTGGAGGTAAGCTGTCTGGTTCTAGAGAGCTAGGTGTGCAGGGGTTTCTCCCCAGTCTAGCACAATAACACCTGATTCAACAAGTGGAATGGAATCAATGGAATGCAGTCAAACGTTGTTTCCATGTGTTGGATGTGTTTGATACCATTCCACTTATACCATTCCAGCTATTACAATGAGCCCGCCGTCCTATTGCTCCTCCCACCAGCCTCCTCTGAAGCCCACACACACACTGCAGCTCTCCAGGACTAGGAATATACCGCAAGACACTCTTGCGCGGCCCTACCGCGAGACCCTCATGCTCAACTCCAGTCAGACTGAAGGGAATTGATTCAAAGTAATAGACATGAGTTTTATTGGTTCACCACAAAGTCACAGAATGGAAATACTGAACTGGGTTGACGTTGCGACACAAAGTACTCTGCCGCAGAAGCATCTGAAATGAGATTCCTGAAAAAATATGTATTTTTCTCAACCACCAGCAATGGATTTATTTTAAAGAGGGTTAGTCAGAGAGAGGGGCAACACTGCCAGTGTAAAGACATCCTCACGTTTAACATGCATTACACTACAAACACTTGGTGCAGAGAGAACATCACGGGATGAAAGAACCAACGAGGAGATAGTGCCTGCGTCACAAATCACACCCTATTCCCTATATAGTGCCCTACAGTAGTGTACTATATAGGGGTTAGTATGCCACTTGTGATGCAGCCTGAGCGCTGTTTAGTATGCAGAAGTAGGACAGGACTTCTGCCTGCCTGGATGAAGTAATACATGTAAAGCTGAGACCCAGAGAAAAGGTTTCAACAGAAGAAACAGACAGCACTCTGGGGACGGAGGGAGAGCCCAGAATCTTTGGGCTCCTATGTCTGAAGCGATTGGCCACGGCTATTTGGTCATACTGTTCGAGTTAGGAGAGAGAGTAGTCACTATACTACAGTATCTATGAGGACAGACAGTGAGGTACCAGTCACTATACTACAGTATCTATGAGGACAGACAGTGAGGTACCAGTCACTATACTACAGTATCTATGAGGACAGACAGTGAGGTACCAGTCACTATACTATAGTATCTATGAGGACAGACAGTGAGGTGCCAGTCACTATACTACAGTATCTATGAGGACAGACAGCGAGGTACTAGACACTATACTACAGTATCTATGAGGACAGACAGTGAGGTACCAGTCACTATACTACAGTATCTATGAGGACAGACAGCGAGGTACTAGACACTATACTACAGTATCTATGAGGACAGACAGTGAGGTACCAGTCACTATACTACAGTATCTATGAGGACAGACAGTGAGGTACCAGTCACTATACTACAGTATCTATGAGGACAGACAGTGAGGTACCAGTCACTATACTACAGTATCTATGAGGACAGACAGCGAGGTACTAGACACTATACTACAGTATCTATGAGGACAGACAGTGGTACTAGTCACTATACTACAGTATCTATGAGGACAGACAGTGGTACTAGTCACTATACTACAGTATCTATGAGGACAGACAGTGAGGTACCAGTCACTATACTACAGTATCTATGAGGACAGACAGTGAGGTACCAGTCACTATACTACAGTATCTATGAGGACAGACAGTGAGGTACCAGTCACTATACTACAGTATCTATGAGGACAGACAGTGAGGTACCAGTCACTATACTAGACTATCAATGAGGACAGGCAAGGTGAGGGCGGAAACTGAGAAAGCAGACAGAGTGAAAACTCAGTAATTTTTTCACAGAAATCTGCTGTGGCTGTTTTGGGTCAGAAAGTGAAGTGTTATTTTTCCACTACTTGGTCAAGTGGCAATATACACTCATCTATCTTCCTGGGAACAGCCGTAAAAGAGGCCTTCTCTTCAGTCAAGGTCTCCATGTCTGTCTCCTCTGTCTTTCACAGTTCCCATGTCTGTGTACAGTATGATCCATAAACCATGTCCGTCTCCCCTGTCTTTCACAGTTCCCATGTCTGTGTACAGTATGATCCATGAACCATGTCTGTCTCCTCTGTCTTTCACAGTTCCCATGTCTGTCTCCTCTGTCTTTCACAGTTCCCATGCATGTGTACAGTATGATCCATAAACCATGTGTTACTGCGTCCTATAAAAGATCCCTGAGGATTCCCTGAGCATGAAGACTCAACAAATAAATAAATCATCCATTTTACAGGATGCCGTCATTAAGGGGGATCGGCAGGGGGGGGTTCTGTGTGTGTGTGTGTGTGTAAGGGGAGTATACGGTGGAGGATATAAGATGTATTACCTATGGGCCTCCCTTATCCTTCTGCTCCTCCAGCAGCCAAAACACTGTGTGTGTGTGTGTGTGTGTGTGTGTGTGTGTGTGTGTGTGTGTGTGTGTGTGTGTGTGTGTGTGTGTGTGTGTGTGTGTGTGTGTGTGTGTGTGTGTGTGTGTGTGTGTGTGTGTGTGTGTGTGTGAGAGAGAGAGAGAGAAAGAGGGAGAGATCCAGCCTACAGGTCCGACATGTGTTCCTGACAGCCTGTAGTCTCGTAAACCCCACCCTAGGCAACAGAGGAGAGGACAGGGTGTTCTGGCAGGTAGTCTCACCCTAGGCAACAGAGGAGAGGACAGGGTGTTCTGGCAGGTAGTCTCACCCTAGGCAACAGAGGAGAGGACAGGGTGTTCTGGCAGGTAGTCTCACCCTAGGCAACAGAGGAGAGGACAGGGTGTTCTGGGAGGTAGTCTCACCCTAGGCAACAGAGGAGAGGACAGGGTGTTCTGGCAGGTAGTCTCACCCTAGGCAACAGAGGAGAGGACAGGGTGTTCTGGCAGGTAGTCTCACCCTAGGCAACAGAGGAGAGGACAGGGTGTTCTGGCAGGTAGTCTCACCCTAGGCAACAGAGGAGAGGACAGGGTGTTCTGGCAGGTAGTCTCACCCTAGGCAACAGAGGAGAGGACAGGGTGTTCTGGCAGGTAGTCTCACCCTAGGCAACAGAGGAGAGGACAGGGTGTTCTGGGAGGTAGTCTGGGGGACCATGAACCTTTAGATCCCACTTCCCTATTGCAGGATTGTTATTTGTAACAGCTGTCAATGGTATTACGGGACTACGATAGATTTGTTTTTGTGTGACTAAAGACAAGGAAAGACAGCTCCTATAAAATATTTTGAATAATAGATAAATAGTTTAGTTCCCATCATGTCTGACAGTTGTCTTGAGAGGACCCACCCTGGTCCCTGGTGATTGGTTAGGAGAGTTGTCTTGAGAGGACCCACCCTGGTCCCTGGTGATTGGTTAGGAGAGTTGTCTTGAGAGGACCCACTCTGGTCCCTGGTGATTGGTTAGGAGAGTTGTCTTGAGAGGACCCACCCTGGTCCCTGGTGATTGGTTAGGAGAGTTGTCTTGAGAGGACCCACCCTGGTCCCTGGTGATTGGTTAGGAGAGTTGTCTTGAGAGGACCCACCCTGGTCCCTGGTGATTGGTTAGGAGAGTTGTCTTGAGAGGACCCACCCTGGTCGTTGTTGCCAAAAGATTCAGGCGTTGGAACCAGACCCTAGTTACTGTTGCCGGGTTGGGTTTTCAAGATGAGCTTTAGCTACAGTACAGAGTCACCCCCAGTAACAATATAGCCGGCATCCCAAATAGCACCCTATATAGTGCACATATTTTGACCAGATGTCAAATGGATACAGCAGGTGTAAACAGTACAGTGAAATGCATACCTGCAAGGTGAATAGGGTACCATTTGAGACATACAGGTAACGGGTACGCGGGCTCTGACTAACGGGTAACGGGGACTCTGACTAACGGGTAACGGGGACTCTGACTAACGGGTAACGGGGACTCTGACTAACGGGTAACGGGGACTCTGACTAACGGGGACTCTGACTAACGGGGACTCTGACTAACGGGGACTCTGACTAACGGGGACTCTGACTAACGGGGACTCTGACTAACGGGGACTCTGACTAACGGGGACTCTGACTAACGGGGACTCTGACTAACGGGGACTCTGACTAACGGGGACTCTGACTAACGGGGACTCTGACTAACGGGGACTCTGACTAACGGGGACTCTGACTAACGGGGACTCTGACTAACGGGGACTCTGACTAACGGGGACTCTGACTAACGGGGACTCTGACTAACGGGGACTCTGACTAACGGGTAACGGGGACTCTGACTAACGGGGACTCTGACTAACGGGTAACGGGGACTCTGACTAACGGGTAACGGGGACTCTGACTAACGGGTAACGGGGACTCTGACTAACGGGTAACGGGGACTCTGACTAACGGGTAACGGGGACTCTGACTAACGGGGACTCTGACTAACGGGTAACGGGGACTCTGACTAACGGGTAACGGGGACTCTGACTAACGGGGACTCTGACTAACGGGTAACGGGGACTCTGACTAACGGGTAACGGGGACTCTGACTAACGGGTAACGGGGACTCTGACTAACGGGTAACGGGGACTCTGACTAACGGGTAACGGGGACTCTGACTAACGGGTAACGGGCGCGGGGACTCTGACTAACGGGTAACGGGGACTCTGACTAACGGGCTTTAGTTGTCCTTGTCTTAAAATGTAGGAGTAACATTATTGCTTTAAGCTAAGAGTATTTATCACCTCAGAAAAGCTAAGAACAACACGAGCTGGTAACCTTGGTGCTATTCAGCTTCAGCTCACTATGTTGTCTCTCTGTCAAGGAAGTGTCACGGAGGCTCTTAAAGAGCCAATGAACACGCCGATTGATACGTGTGTTTTTCTGTTGCTCATTAGAAAAACTAGATTTCAGTCTTTGAGGTGTGTCTCCTGACCGATTTCCACTTTTGATTAATGGCGTTTGTCCCTCATGAGACACTGTAGGAAGCCTATTTCACTTCCTCAACGTCCCCAGAAATCTGTAATAAATTTTTACATTTTGTCCGAGAATGTTTTAGAAGCACAATTTTTCATCTAGCTAAGGTTATCTTGTGTAAACAGTAGGAGCTGCTGGGCAGGTCTGTCTCACTGTCTATGCTATTGGATGGAGAGCAGTCAGCACAGCTGCTGGACACCACAACCTTCATTTACCCGGTGTGAGGAGCAGCTGCTGGACACCCCAACCTTAATTTATCTGGTGTGAGGAGCAGCTGCTGGACACCCCAACCTTCATTTACCCGGTGTGAGGAGCAGCTGTTGGCCACCCCAACCTTCATTTACCCGGTGTGAGGAGCAGCTGCTGGACACCCCAACCTTCATTTACCCGGTGTGAGGAGCAGCTGCTGGACACCCCAACCTTCATTTACCCGGTGTGAGGAGCAGCTGCTGGACACCCCAACCTTCATTTACCCGGTGTGAGGAGCAGCTGCTGGACACCCCAACCTTCATTTACCCGGTGTGAGGAGCAGCTGTTGGACACCCCAACCTTCATTTACCCGGTGTGAGGAGCAGCTGCTGGACACCCCAACCTTCATTTACCCGGTGTGAGGAGCAGCTGTTGGCCACCCCAACCTTCATTTACCCGGTGTGAGGAGCAGCTGTTGAACACCCCAACCTTCATTTACCCGGTGTGAGGAGCAGCTGTTCCAAACTCTGACTCATATCGATGCCACATAGGATGTTTTCAAAGGGACTCTTCGCTCTTTAAATCAAGCTGAGATGCTAATATTATCACGATGAAATGACACCTCCCTGTCCGTTCCACTAGGAATAAACGTCAAGAAGAGAGGGCAGTAAATAAGATGGATAAGGGAGTGAAATAAATAAATAGCTCAGCAGTTGGGAGAAGCGGCGGTGTTGGAATGCGGAGCTGCAGGGATTGTTGTGAATAAAATGACATGAGAGACGGGACGGGACGGGGTGTCTCTGTCTCTGTGTGTGTGTCTCTGTCTGTCTCTGTGTGTGTGTGTCTCTGTGTGTTACAATGAGAAGCATCTCACAGCGGGGGCCTGTCTGCTGTAGCATTGTTTAACCCTTTCATGGGTGAGTTCCAAATATCTCTATCGGTCGCCCCAGCGTGAGTTTTTTTATGCACGTGATGTTAGAACGTTCTCTCCATTCCAGGATGTGATTGTTACATAAACAACACCACTGAATGGCTCAGAGTGGGAGTGAGACGTTACCGTGATTGACTTCCTGCACGCGCCATTTTTATCAATAAATCACTATCAGAAAATGTTGTGTGGTATTATTGATATATTTACTATTTTATTCACGTTTTTCAATTACCAGTGATAAATCATGCGTTCCGATTTTTGCATAAATTGTAATGGGCGCATAGTATGTGTGTAAAATAATGTTTTGAAGGTTGTACTGATTATGTTGAGCTAAGCTAATTCCAGCTATGTGTATGGAGCCATGTTTGTTGACATACAATGCATTCTGGGTTTCACGTAATCGTCTGTTTGACCAAAGATGTTATAACAAAATGAGGTGAGTAAGAGTTCACTCATTTTTTGAATGGAAATGAATGGTGGCATGTGAACGACAGTAGATGACACACCCCTTCAACATGCATACTATAAACAGACCAAACTCATCTTGTCTTCTCTCATTATCTTCGGTTTCTGTGAGGAAAAAAAGCATGGCTGCGCACTGAAACTAATCGACGGATTACTTTCGATTTCTATATTTTACATTTACATTTTAGTCATTTAGCAGACGCTCTTATCCAGAGCGACTTACAGTAGTGAATACATACATTTCATGCATTTTTTTTTTTTGTACTGGCCCCCCGTGGGAATCGAACCCACAACCCTGGCGTTGCACACACCATGCTGGCGTTGCAAACACCATGCTCTACCAACTGAGCCACAGGGAAGGCTTTGTTTTACCTAATTATTTCGATCAATGGTGAGTTCACCCGTGATGTGATTAATTATACATAGTAATTGCTATTAGCTAATTCATATTGTAGTTTATGTCAGCCGAGAGTTAGAAAATATGACTGCTTGTGTTGGGTCAATCTTTCCTCAGTTAGCGCTAGGACAAATGGAGCCTACATTTTTCCAGTTAGGATGATCGTGTTGTGCTATATATACACTTCTGTGAATATCTGAACATTGAATCCAAAAATAAACTGCTCACATTCTGGACATAACTTTGTAAGGACTGTGTTTGTGTAAATAGTTTCTGAAAAAAGTGTGGCCAGCTCAAATGCTGATTGTTGCGTCATTCGAAACTGGCCGTTCTAACGAGCGTTCTAAATGAGCGTTCTAAACGAGCGTTCTAAATGAGCGTTCTAAATAAGCGTTCTAAATGAGTGTTCTAATCACACGGGGTGTGATCGTACGCTTCAGGGACCACTGTAGAACCATCACACCCTGTGTGATGGTACGTGTGAAAGGGTTAACATGACGATGATCTCATCTAGGCTCCACTCTCCCTCCCCTCTTTCCGTCTCCCTCCCCTCTTTCCGTCTCCCTCCCCTCTTTCCGTCTCCCTCCCCTCTTTTCGTCTCCCTCCCCTCTTTCTAAGCAAAATCCATTTGCTACGGCAGTAGCCTACAATGACAACATGATGATAAACTAAGCACAGAGATGAGCTAAGGGCCTCATCCTGAGAAGCTGAGCGGTTCAGAGATGAGCTAAGGGCCTCATCCTGAGAAGCTGAGCGGTTCAGAGATGAGCTAAGGGCCTCATCCTGAGAAGCTGAGAGGTTCAGAGATGAGCTAAGGGCCTCATCCCGAGAAGCTGAGCGGTTCAGAGATGAGCTAAGGGCCTCATCCTGAGAAGCCGAGAGGTTCAGAGATGAGCTAAGGGCCTCATCCTGAGAAGCTGGGCGGTTCAGAGATGAGCTAATGGCCTCATCCTGAGAAGCTGAGCGGTTCAGAGATGAGCTAAGGGCCTCATCCTGAGAAGCTGAGAGGTTCAGAGCAGAAAATAGCAAGACTTCTTTCCCCTGCGTCCCAAATGACACCCAATTCTCTACAGTGCCCTGGCCTGGTTAAAAGTAGTGCACTATGTAGGGAATAGGGTATGATTTGGGATGCAGACCTCATGTTTATGGAAAGCAACATTACAGTCAGGACATTAAGAAGGAAAGAGAGAGGAGGATGAAAAGAAATAGCCAATCGCTGGACAGAGGGAAGTACATTCTGCACATGTGTAGTGTGGAAAATCAGCTTCTCTTTTAAGAAGAACAGACACTTAAGCCGAAGCCAATATCAACCATCTCTTTCTAAAATTATCAGCCGAAATTGTTGAAACCTCTTTCGTATCGTCTGATGATCACCGACCATTTCGAATCCCACCGTACCTTCTCCGCTATGCAATCTGGTTTCAGAGTTGGTTTCCATCTGTAAATAGCCCATCCAACTACCTCATCCCCATACTGTTATTTAGTTTTTTTGCTCCTTTGCACCCCAGTATCTCTACTTGCACATTCATCTCCTGCACATCTATCACTCCAGTGTTAATGCTAAATTGTAATTATTTCACCACTATGGCCTATTTATTGCCTTACCTCCCTTATCTTACCTCATTTGCACATACTGTATATAGTCTTTTTCTCTATTGTGTTATTGACTGTATGCTTGTTTATTCCATGTGTAACTCTGTGTTTTTTGTGTCGCACTGCTTTGCTTTATGTTGGCCAGGTCGCAGTTGTAAATGAGAACTTGTTCTCAACTGGCCTACCTGGTTAAATAAAGGTCAAATATAATATAATAATATATATATCTTTTTTCCCAAAAGGCTATTTTAAATGTAGGGATTAGCTAGGGTTACAATTAGGTTTAGGATTAGTGGTTAGGGAAAATAGGATGTTGAATGGAAATACATTTTAGGTCCCCACGAGGATAATAGAACATAACGGGTGTGTACCCACTTAAGACCCTGAGTAGTTCCTTTTGAAGTAGGATCCTGTAAAAACACACATCTGCATCTCTGTGTGAAAGTAGGACCTACTACCTGTGAACACCGGAAGCCCTCACCTTCTCCTTATGTAGGGAGACTTTGGTATGTCAGCAACAGGGATCATCTGTTCCCCAGGTCGTACCCACATGATGGGCCCGTCATCACTCTCCGTTGGACTCTTCAGCTTCAGACTGGAGAACGTACCCCACGGTAACGTCCGCTGGAGGGAGAAGGGTACGCCAGAGTTACAATAAAGGAGGAATAGAATGATAGATAGAGGTGTGTGAGAAAACAAACAGGAAAAAGGAAATCCAATTTTTCAGACATCCATCAAAACCAATGCTTTTTTGTTGTTGTTGAAAAACCATAATTACTCTTCTCAACCACTAGAGGGCAACTTCCTTTGTTTATAGATTAAATGAGTTGAATTCTCCCTAAACAATGTGGCCTGAACTAAAGTATTTTGTAACCCAGTGAAAATGACTAAATCCAACTTATTACCTATAGATTGATTTTATCTATAAATGATGGATCTATATCATTATTCTGTGTCAGGGCTACTCACCTCTAGGAAGGGCGACTCCTCCAGCATAGAGATGAACTCTGGGAAGTAATCCCCCACCTCCTCGTCCACTGCCCCCACCAGACTGATCTGACGCATGGCACCTGCCCGGTACGTCCCGTGGCTGTACGTTCTCTTTACCTAGAACACATAGTAGAGCACAGTAGAACGGTCAGTAGAACAGTCAGAACACCAGTCCACTGGAGCGTTGAGGTCCAGACAAAAACGTTCAAGTCAGTTGAACTGAATATGAACAGTACTCGTTCCCCTGAGGACTGATGTCCAACCCCTAACCAGAGAGATGCAGTGTGTGTTGGTGTGAAGGCTGGGCCATGTACAGAGCACTACTTCATGAGGACATCTGATGTTACAGCAGAATCAGTAGTGTGAATGCTGATCCTGTACAGTAATGATACTGGGAGATCAGACACTGCTCTGGTACTGGGGGGGGAGATTACAGACTGCGCCCCCCCCCCCCCACCCGAGCCACATAATACTGCAGCTCTCATCCTCTTCAACAGCCTCTCCTTCCCCTCATTCTACACCATTACGAGTAGACCCAGTGAGGGGCTGACTGTCAGGACAGAGAGAGACAGTCACAATAGACCCAGTGAGGGGCTGACTGTCAGGACAGAGAGAGACAGTCACAATAGACCCAGTGAGGGGCTGACTGTCAGGACAGAGAGAGACAGTCACAATAGACCCAGTGAGGGGCTGACTGTCAGGACAGAGAGAGACAGTCACAATAGACCCAGTGAGGGGCTGACTGTCAGGACAGAGGGCGACAGTCACAATAGACCCAGTGAGGGGCTGACTGTCAGGACAGAGGGCGACAGTCACAATAGACCCAGTGAGGGGCTGACTGTCAGGACAGAGGGCGACAGTCACAATAGACCCAGTGAGGGGCTGACTGTCAGGACAGAGGGCGACAGTCACAATAGACCCAGTGAGGGGCTGACTGTCAGGACAGAGAGAGACAGTCACAATAGACCCAGTGAGGGGCTGACTGTCAGGACAGAGAGAGACAGTCACAATAGACCCAGTGAGGGGCTGACTGTCAGGACAGAGAGAGACAGTCACAATAGACCCAGTGAGGGGCTGACTGTCAGGACAGAGAGAGACAGTCACAATAGACCCAGTGAGGGGCTGACTGTCAGGACAGAGAGAGACAGTCAGGAGAATGAGATTCCACAACAGCACGACCTGCTAATGCAATAAAGTCAGAGTAGATCCTATTCAGATAAAATCAAATCAAATGTTATTGGTCACATACACATGGTTAGCAGATGTTATTGCGAGTGTAGCGAAATGCTTATGCTTCTAGATCCAACAGCTCTAGCTATTCCTGTTCTGAGACACAGAGACAGACACCTGCCATTCAAAGAGCTGGTAGTGCTAGCTAACCTGTTTTATACAGTACAGCTGTAGCTATTCCTGTTCTGAGAGACAGAGACAGAGCTAGTAGTGCTAGCTAACCTGTTTTATACAGTTCAGCTGTATCTATTCCTGTTCTGAGAGACAGAGACAGAGCTGGTAGTGCTAGCTAACCTGTTTTATACAGTTCAGCTGTATCTATTCCTGTTCTGAGAGACAGAGACAGAGCTAGTAGTGCTAGCTAACCTGTTTTATACAGTTCAGCTGTATCTATTCCTGTTCTGAGAGACAGAGACCGAGCTGGTAGTGCTAGCTAACCTGTTTTATACAGTACAGCTGTAGCTATTCCTGTTCTGAGAGACAGAGACAGAGCTGGTAGTGCTAGCTAACCTGTTTTATACAGTACAGCTGTATCTATTCCTGTTCTGAGACACAGAGACAGAGCTGGTAGTGCTAGCTAACCTGTTTTATACAGTTCAGCTGTCACCCAGTAGTAAAAGGCCCTGTTGAATAGCTAGAAGTACATCCCGGTCTCCTTCACTGTCTCACTTTGTTCCCACAGATCTGAGTACATCTGCTGAAAGATGTAGGTAAACCTTTTTGGTTATCCGGAAGGAAAGAACAGAGGTTTTATAGCAGCTTCAGAGCCACAGAGAACCACAAACCCCCCTCCTGTCAGTCTCTGGACCGTAGGGCCAAGGGTCGCAGTCCTCCCTCTCTAACACGGTAATAAGACTACACATGAGGAGCAGATCACTGCAAAGTCTCAATGTCCCAGACATCCTCCTGATTCACTTACTACCCTGTCTAATACAGCTATTACAGCCCAGCCATTCTTATCACCACAGAATATCCTCAGGCTAAAAGGAGAGTTCATCATAAGGCCAGTTTCTCCTGGAGCAGTCCATCTGTCTGAACGTTAGATAGTGTCAGAGGAACATCTGATTCAGGTAGTTAATAGATGATCTGTTTCTAAACATGACCCTCTACTATAGGTCTCTGTGTCTTCACATGGTCAGCAGCAGTGTTGACAAAGTGTAAAGGGACATATTACAACAGTCAATCATATAACCAAACTAGGGCTGACCCCAATTAGTCGACTGGTCAATTGTTTGGTCGTTAGGCTGTTGGCCGACCAAAATTGTTATATATAAAACACATATATGCGCCCATTTCAGTGAACTAATCCATTGCAGGAGGCCTAGACTAAAAGCCAATTTATGCTTGATCCGAAAATGTGGTTGGAGGCTCCATATGCAGGGTGTGACGCAATTATGGAGCCTCCAGAGGCACGCAGAGGCTAAATCAAGCACTGTACCACATCGCCATGCCCCTCCCAAACGTAACAATGCGGAGGGCTCTGTAGAGATCCACATTGACAGTAGTTGGGGGCGGTACATCCTGTATAAACACAAACTCACTTCCTTGACAACAGCTCTGCACTGCTCCGTGATGTGCAAGAAGTATGACTGGTCTGACTGGTGCTGAGGCCATATCACCATAAATGCTGCATGGCCAATAGAGACGTCTGATGGACCATGCACCTCTCGCCTAACAATTTGTGCACATTCATTGTTTCATAACTTCATTGTGTGAATTGTTAGCGTTTGATTGTTAGTGTAAATCACTTCTCCATGACATAGTGTATCACCAGCAGTACATTTACTCTTCATTCATATCATTTCTATCTACTGCCTCCTGAGTGGTGCAGTGGTCTAAGTCACTACAGATCCGGGTTCAATCCCGGGCTGTGTCGCAGCCAGACAAGACCGGGATACTCATGAGGCAACGCACAATTGGCCCAGTGTCGTCCGGTTTAGGGGAGGGTTTGGCCGGCCAGGATGTTCTTGTCTCATCTGACTAGCGATTCCTTGTGGCAGGCCGGGCACACTCACGCTGACACGGTCGCTAGTTTTACAGTGTTTCCTCTGACACGTTGGTGAGGCCGGCTTCCGGGTTAAGCGAGCTGTGTGTCAAAAAGCAGTGCGTCTTGGCAGGGTCGTGTTTCGGAGGACGCATGGCTCTCAACCTTCACCTCTCCCGAGTCCATACGTCAGTTGCAGCGTTGAGACAAGACTAACTACCAATTGGATATCAAATTTGGCAAGAAAAAGGGGTCAAAATAAATAATACATTCTAATCTACAATTTTTGCTGCTTTGGTTATGGTAATTATTTTAATCAATTCAATATTATTATTCCAGTCTTCCAGTTCTCATTGTCAGAGTGGACACATTGTTTGCAGAGTGCACAACCTATTCTACACTTGTGAGAAACAAGTTTCGGCTAATTTCATTCCATTTACAAGTTGTCAATTTAGTCATTGTCTTTTGTTTAGAGCGCTCCTGTCAATGTTGAGTAAGAACACACAGAAATACAAGTAGGCCTATAGGCTACCTGAAAAATACTTCAAGCCCTCTCCCTTTCAATAACCACCCAGCGTGAAAGTGAAAAATGTCATGCTCTGATCCAGTGGAAATGTCATAAAATAGGCCTACCTGATTACTTCTTATCAGTGCTGGACTTGGACTGAAATAGGTTCCGGTACTCATTTAAAGTAGTGGTACTGTTTATATTTAGGTGCTTGAGCTCCACAATAGCTGTGAGTTAATATTCTATGAGAGTAATAACCGCAGTAGAAGATGTGAGGTGCCGGTACTCAGCTCTGGTGAGCTCCTGCCCAAGTCACGCACTGCTTCTTATGTGCAAATAGCCTACAGCTGTGTCTGTCCTGAGCTCACTGCTGGGGAAACTGAGGGCCCAGAATATTTTATACAAGTTCACTAGTGCTGAACCCAACTTAATAGTTTATACAATGTTTCAAGTTCATTGCAGACAGGCCATGTGTAGGCAATGTGATTTATAGGAGATGTTCTACCTGCAGACTGCAATATTTTTATTTGTTGGCTTTATGTAGGCTATTTTTACATAGTTACCAATATAATTTACCTTTTAGGTTTGTATCATTTTCATTTAGATAGGTTGATTAACCACATGACATTGATTGAGATATTAAGACGTTATTATAAATTAAATGAAACTTTTACGAACGGACACGCAGATCGGTAGAAATGATAAGATAGATTTGCATTCAACATGAGAAAGGGTGCCAACTCCTCACGTATCCAATTACTGGCAACGTCAGGAGAGTAATGGCAGAATCTGAGAAAGCCAGCAGGAGAGGGATGAGTTAGGTCAAATTAAGTGTTTTTTTCTTTCTGGTTATCTAGATCTCTGGCGCCCTCTTGCGGCATCAAACCGTAAGCTTAAAGCGTCAGACAAGCTCAATGATTTATTAAAAAAAACACATAGGGTGTGTCTATATATGGAAAAATACACGTTTAACAATTTCAACCAATCGATTGGTCGAAAGAACAGACTACTTTCGGTTGACAAATCTTTATTTTTAGTAGGGGACAGCCATATACCAAACACATCATGCGTGCTGCACTTGAGCTTCAGGTTATGATGCGTGGAGCTGGAAGTGGGCTATTCCTGTCTGACAGGAGTCTGTTGAGCAGATGTGAGACATGTTCCCTCCATCCTGTCAGCTGTTGGTTGCCCCGCCAAAATAAACATTTAAACCTTTATGACGATTATTTTATTTTCTTCATCCATAATCGTCAGTTATAACCAACCCCCCATCCCTCCTTTCCTTACTGCAGGCTGTTAAGATCAGTTATATGGTAATTGTACCAACCCCCCCATCCCTCCTTTCCTTACTGCAGGCTGTTAAGATCAGTTATCCTAAATTGAAGCCAGCGGTGGAGGTCCTCAGAGGGCTGCAGCGTTTTAATCATGTTTGGAGACTTCACAGAGGACGTCTTCGAGAGGGGGTGTGTGTGTGTGTGTGTGTGTGTGTGTGTGTGTGTGTGTGTGTGTAGTGGTGTCTGGTGCTGTTTTTCCTGCCCTGAGGGAGCAAGCCACCAGTGTGAGTAAAGCACTGAAGTAGCCTTTTTTCTCCTTTCTGCTGTGTGTGTGTGTGTGTGTGTGTGTGTGTGTGTGTGTGTGTGTGTGTGGGTGTGTGACAGGATCCTAGTCCACTCTGTTCCATTTATGGCAACAAGTCACAATGGAGGGGCCAGCGAAGGGTGAGTCAAGGGGGAAGGTGAGGGAGTTCACTGTAGTGGCCAGGAAGTAAGAGGACAACAGGGAGAGAGGATGAGGAGAGGTAGGGTGTCCTTGGGTGTCAGCCGAGTGAATCTGTCAGAGAGACAGACAGCGAGAGACAGCGAGAGAGAGAGACCAGCGTAGAGCCAGACTCTGTATAACAACTGACTGTCTGGGGAATTGACCTCTCACAGGCCCCACAGGCTCCCTGTCTACAATACACACCATCATCTATCACTGGGGAGAACACGAGTTCAGACACAAGGTCACTGGGCCTGGACTAGTAGACTGGTATTCCCTCAGACTGAAAGGAAGTCAACCTGGGTAAAAATACATCTTTAATATTCAATGAAAATTGTTACATAATTTCAATCAATTATGTAGTTGAAAATAGTGGATTGAAGTGTACGGGACAGAAGTATCTGAGCAGGGCTTGAATACTGTACAGGATTAATCATACTTAAATAAGGCGAACAAATGAATGGCCCAGTTCAAACTGTGTGTACATTGAGCATGGGTGCTTCCCTTGTTGTTTCCAGGCTAAACATGTTTCCATGAACACAACACATAATATAGACCAGATATTATCTTCATTATCCATGAGGACACACCTCTGAGTAGTAGCCATCCCTCCTGTCTGTTCTCACCTCCTGGGCGGCTTGCTCTGGGCACACTCTGTTTTACGCTAATGGACTCACTCACAGGTGAGAGAGATGCAAGCAGAGACAGAGAGACACAGATTGCATCTGGATGCCCACTGCGCCCCTGCGAGTGGCTGTGTGTGTGTTAGTTAAAAAGGGAATGGATGGCCGATAAAGGCTCTTTCCTCTGGGATTTCTGGCCTGCCGCAGACTGCAGACAGACAAGGAAAACCACCAAGACGTTGTGCTCCTTCTGCAGCGTGGAGCCGCCAACACCGTGAGAAGCCAGCCAAGCACAGTCTAATACATGAATACATCAAAAACAACCTACTTCCTCTCTCCCTCACCGAGAGAGAGCAGAGCTGAGCAGCCAACCAGCCAGCCACATTCCTATAACATCTGATACACTCATACCAGGAATATGTCAATACTGCTGACACATCAAAACACACTACTGTACCCCTCTCCCCATGTGAGGCCCCCAGTCATCTAAACACACTACTGTACCCCTCTCCCCATGTGAGGCCCCCAGTCATCTAAACACACTACTGTACCCCTCTCCCCATGTGAGGCCCCCAGTCATCTAAACACACTACTGTACCCCTCTCCCCATGTGAGGCCCCCAGGCATCTAAACACACTACTGTACCCCTCTCCCCCTGTGAGGCCCCCAGGCAGCCAGTCATCTAAACACACTACTGTACCTCTCTCCCACTTTGAGGCCCCCAGGCAGCCAGTCATCTAAACACACTACTGTACCCCTCTCCCCCTGTGAGGCCCCCAGTCATCTAAACACACTACTGTACCGCTCTCCCCCTGTGAGGCCCCCAGGCAGCCAGTCATCTAAACACACTACTGTACCACTCTCCCCCTGTGAGGCCCCCAGGCAGCCAGTCATCTAAACACACTACTGTACCACCCTCCCCCTGTGAGGCCCCCAGGCACCCAGTCATCTAAACACACTACTGTACCGCTCTCCCCCTGTGAGGCCCCCAGGCAGCCAGTCATCTAAACACACTACTGTACCTCTCTCCCCCTGTGAGGCCCCCGGGGCAACCAGTCAAGTCTCAACCATAACATCTGATATCGTCTACTCCAAACTCAGATACATCTAAAACACACTACTCCTTCTGCATCTCTCCCTCTACCATTTATTTTCCTCTCCACCCTGAGGCCCCAGAGCAGAACAGAGTTAACCGTCTGATATTGTACAGCTACAGGAAGTAGGGCCACGTTGAATAGTGAAAATATAGATACATCCAAACCAACAGCTCCCTTAACTCTCCCAATACCCTGAGACCCCCAGAGCAGAGCAGCCAGCCTAGTCAGACTGAACTGAGACCCCCAGAGCAGAGCAGCCAGCCTAGTCAGACTGAACTGAGACCCCCAGAGCAGAGCAGCCAGCCTAGTCAGACTGAACTGAGACCCCCAGAGCAGAGCAGCCAGCCTAGTCAGACTGAACTGAGACCCATAGAGCAGAGCAGCCAGCCTAGTCAGACTGAACTGAGACCCCCTGAGCAGCCAGCCTAGTCAGACTGAACTGAGACCCCCAGAGCAGCCAGCCTAGTCAGACTGAACTGAGACACCCAGAGCAGCCAGCCTAGTCAGACTGAACTGATACCCCCAGAGCAGAGCAGCCAGCCTAGTCAGACTGAACTGAGACCCCCAGAGCAGAGCAGCCAGCCTAGTCAGACTGAACTGATACCCCAGAGCAGAGCAGCCAGCCTAGTCAGACTGAACTGAGACCCCCAGAGCAGAGCAGCCAGCCTAGTCAGACTGAACTGAGACCCCCAGAGCAGAGCAGCCAGCCTAGTCAGACTGAACTGAGACCCCCAGAGCAGAGCAGCCAGCCTAGTCAGACTGAACTGAGACCCCCAGAGCAGCCAGCCTAGTCAGACTGAACTGAGACCCCCAGAGCAGAGCAGCCAGCCTAGTCAGACTGAACTGAGACCCCCAGAGCAGCCAGCCTAGTCAGACTGAACTGAGACCCCCAGAGCAGCCAGCCTAGTCAGACTGAACTGAGACCCCCAGAGCAGCCAGCCTAGTCAGACTGAACTGAGACCCCCAGAGCAGAGCAGCCAGCCTAGTCAGACTGAACTGAGACCCCCAGAGCAGAGCAGCCAGCCTAGTCAGACTGAACTGAGACCCCCAGAGCAGAGCAGCCAGCCTAATCAGACTGAACTGAGACCCCCAGAGCAGAGCAGCCAGCCTAGTCAGACTGAACTGATACCCCCAGAGCAGAGCAGCCAGCCTAGTCAGACTGAACTGATACCCCCAGAGCAGAGCAGCCAGCCTAGTCAGACTGAACTGAGACCCCCAGAGCAGAGCAGCCAGCCTAGTCAGACTGAACTGAGACCCCCAGAGCAGAGCAGCCAGCCTAGTCAGACTGAACTGAGACCCCCAGAGCAGAGCAGCCAGCCTAGTCAGTCTGAACTGAGACCCCCAGAGCAGCCAGCCTAGTCAGACTGAACTGAGACCCCTAGAGCAGAGCAGCCAGCCTAGTCAGACTGAACTGAGACCCCCAGAGCAGAGCAGCCAGCCTAGTCAGACTGAACTGATACCCCAGAGCAGAGCAGCCAGCCTAGTCAGACTGAACTGAGACCCCCAGAGCAGAGCAGCCAGCCTAGTCAGACTGAACTGAGACCCCCAGAGCAGAGCAGCCAGCCTAGTCAGACTGAACTGAGACCCCCAGAGCAGAGCAGCCAGCCTAGTCAGACTGAACTGAGACCCCTAGAGCAGAGCAGCCAACCTAGTCAGACTGAACTGAGACCCCTAGAGCAGCCAGCTTAGTCAGACTGAACTGAGACCCCCAGAGCAGCCAGCCTAGTCAGACTGAACTGAGACCCCCAGAGCAGAGCAGCCAGCCTAGTCAGACTGAACTGAGACCCCTAGAGCAGAGCAGCCAACCTAGTCAGACTGAACTGAGACCCCTAGAGCAGCCAGCCTAGTCAGACTGAACTGAGACCCCCAGAGCAGAGCAGCCAGCCTAGTCAGACTGAACTGAGACCCCCAGAGCAGAGTAGCCAACCTAGTCAGACTGAACTGAGACCCCCAGAGCAGAGCAGCCAGCCTAGTCAGACTGAACTGAGACCCCCAGAGCAGAGTAGCCAACCTAGTCAGACTGAACTGAGACCCCCAGAGCAGCCAGCCTAGTCAGACTGAACTGAGACCCCCAGAGCAGCCAGCCTAGTCAGACTGAACTGAGACCCCCAGAGCAGAGCAGCCAGCCTAGTCAGACTGAACTGAGACCCCCAGAGCAGAGCAGCCAGCCTAGTCAGACTGAACTGAGACCCCTAAAGCAGAGCAGCCAGCCTAGTCAGACTGAACTGAGACCCCCAGAGCAGAGCAGCCAGCCTAGTCAGACTGAACTGAGACCCCCAGAGCAGAGCAGCCAGCCTAGTCAGACTGAACTGAGACCCCCAGAGCAGAGCAGCCAGCCTAGTCAGACTGAACTGAGACCCCTAAAGCAGAGCAGCCAGCCTAGTCAGACTGAACTGAGACCCCCAGAGCAGAGCAGCCAGCCTAGTCAGACTGAACTGAGACCCCCAGAGCAGAGCAGCCAGCCTAGTCAGACTGAACTGAGACCCCCAGAGCAGAGCAGCCAGCCTAGTCAGACTGAACTGAGACCCGCAGAGCAGAGCAGCCAGCCTAGTCAGACTGAACTGAGACCCCTAAAGCAGAGCAGCCAGCCTAGTCAGACTGAACTGAGACCCCCAGAGCAGCCAGCCTAGTCAGACTGAACTGAGACCCCCAGAGCAGAGCAGCCAGCCTAGTCAGACTGAACTGAGACCCCCAGAGCAGAGCAGCCAGCCTAGTCAGACTGAACTGAGACCCCCAGAGCAGAGCAGCCAGCCTAGTCAGACTGAACTGAAACCCCTAAAGCAGAGCAGCCAGCCTAGTCAGACTGAACTGAGACCCCTAAAGCAGAGCAGCCAGCCTAGTCAGACTGAACTGAGACCCCCAGAGCAGCCAGCCTAGTCAGACTGAACTGAGACCCCCAGAGCAGAGCAGCCAGCCTAGTCAGACTGAACTGAGACCCCTAAAGCAGAGCAGCCAGCCTAGTCAGACTGAACTGAGACCCCCAGAGCAGAGCAGCCAGCCTAGTCAGACTGAACTGAAACCCCTAAAGCAGAGCAGCCAGCCTAGTCAGACTGAACTGAGACCCCCAGAGCAGAGCAGCCAGCCTAGTCAGACTGAACTGAGACCCCTAAAGCAGAGCAGCCAGCCTAGTCAGACTGAACTGAGACCCCTAAAGCAGAGCAGCCAGCCTAGTCAGACTGAACTGAGACCCCCAGAGCAGAGCAGCCAGCCTAGTCAGACTGAACTGAGACCCCCAGAGCAGAGCAGCCAGCCTAGTCAGACTGAACTGAGACCCCCAGAGCAGAGCAGCCAGCCTAGTCAGACTGAACTGAGACCCCCAGAGCAGAGCAGCCAGCCTAGTCAGACTGAACTGAGACCCCCAGAGCAGAGCAGCCAGCCTAGTCAGACTGAACTGAGACCCCCAGAGCAGAGCAGCCAGCCTAGTCAGACTGAACTGAGACCCCTAAAGCAGAGCAGCCAGCCTAGTCAGACTGAACTGAGACCCCCAGAGCAGAGCAGCCAGCCTAGTCAGACTGAACTGAGACCCCCAGAGCAGAGCAGCCAGCCTAGTCAGACTGAACTGAGACCCCTAGAGCAGAGCAGCCAGCCTAGTCAGACTGAACTGAGACCCCCAGAGCAGAGCAGCCAGCCTAGTCAGACTGAACTGAGACCCGCAGAGCAGCCAGCCTAGTCAGACTGAACTGAGACCCCTAAAGCAGAGCAGCCAGCCTAGTCAGACTGAACTGAGACCCCTAAAGCAGAGCAGCCAGCCTAGTCAGACTGAACTGAGACCCCCAGAGCAGAGCAGCCAAACTACTCCTCCCCTCTTCCTTCACTATTGTTTCCCCTTGTTCCTCCACCACTCCCCCCCCCCTCTCTCTACATGACTCACAGCCCCAGCAGCCCAAAGCCAGCCAGGGTATTAGGCCTAGTAGCCTACCCGCAGATCTGCCCAGATCCCTCGTCAGCATGCGTGGACACACAGCACAAATCCACAACAAACCCTTTATCCTCTTAGACCTGTGTCTCTGTCTCACCAACTCTCCCTCCTTTCCATCACTCTTCCTCTGCCCCTCTCTCTCGCTCTGATTAGCAGATAGCTCCATAACTCCAGATGGCCAGGTCAGGATATGATATGCCTCTCTTAGTAAGAGACATCTATTACGAGGTACGTCACTGCACTGCATGGTCAGCCATTACAGAGGGTTTCATCAGCCCTGTTGCTAGTTAATACATAACATTTAGCCTAGCCTAGCCCTGTTACTAGTTATTACATAACATATAGCCTAGCCTAGCCCTGTTACTAGTTATTACATAACATATAGCCTAGCCCTGTTACTAGTTATTACATAACATATAGCCTAGCCCTGTTACTAGTTATTACATAACATATAGCCTAGCCTAGCCCTGTTGCTAGTTAATACATAACATATAGCCTAGCCCTGTTGCTAGTTATTACATAACATATAGCCTAGCCTAGTTATTACATAACATTTAGCCTAGCCTAGACCTGTTGCTAGTTAATACATAACATTTAGCCTAGCCTAGTTATTACATAACATATAGCCTAGCCTAGCCCTGTTACTAGTTATTACATAACATATAGCCTAGCCTAGTTATTACATAACATTTAGCCTAGCCTAGACCTGTTGCTAGTTAATACATAACATTTAGCCTAGCCTAGTTATTACATAACATATAGCCTAGCCCTGTTACAAGTTATTACATATCATATAGCCTAGCCTAGACCTGTTGCTAGTTAATACATAACATTTAGCCTAGCCTAGTTATTACATAACATATAGCTTAGCCTAGACCTGTTGCTAGTTATTACATAATATTTAGCCTAGCCTAGACCTGTTGCTAGTTAATACATAACATTTAGCCTAGCCTAGTTATTACATAACATATAGCCTAGCCTAGACCTGTTGCTAGTTATTACATAACATATAGCCTAGCCTAGACCTGTTGCTAGTTATTACATAACATGTAGCCAAGGCTAGACCTGTTGCTAGTTATTACATAACATATAGCCTAGCCTAGCCCTGTTGCTCGTTATTACATAACATATAGCCTAGCCTAGCCCTGTTGCTAGTTATTACATAACATATAGCGTAGCCTAGTTATTACATAACATTTAGCCTAGACCTGTTGCTAGTTATTACATAACATTTAGCCTAGCCCTGTTGCTAGTTATTGCATAACATACAGTTGTGGCCAAAAGTTGAGAAGGACGCAAATATACATTTATACAAAGTCTGCGGCCTCAGTTTGTATGATGGCAATTTGTATATACTCCAGAATGTTATGAAGAGTGATCAGATGAATTGCAAATAATTGCAAAGTCCCTCTTTGCAATGAAAATGAATTGAATCCCCCCCAAATCATTTCCACTGCATTTCAGCCCTGCCACAAAAGGACCAGCTGACATCATGTCAGTGATTCTCTCGTTAACACACGTATGAGTGTTGAGGAGGACAAGGCTGGAGATCACTCTGTCATGCTGATTGAGTTCGAAGAACAGACTGGAAGCTGCAAAAGGAGGGTGGTGCTTGGAATCATTGCTCTTCCTCTGTCAACCATGGTTACCTGCAAGGAAACACGTGCCGTCATCATTGCTTTGCACAAAAAGGGCTTCACAGGCAAGGATATTGCTGCCAGTAAGATTGCACCTAAATCAACCATTCACTGGATCATCAAGAACTTTAAGGAGAGCAGTTCAATTGTTGTGAAGAAGGCTTCAGGGCGCCCAAGAAAGTCCAGCAAGCGCCAGGACCGTCTCCAAAAGTTGATTCGGTTGCAGGATCGGGGCACCACCAGTACAGAGCTTGCTCAGGAATGGCAGCAGGCAGGTGTGAGTGCATCTGCACGCACAGTGAGGCGAAGACTTTTGGAGGATGGCCTGGTGTCAAGAAGGGCAGCAAAGAAGCCACTTCTCTCCAGGAAAAACATCAGGGACAGACTGATATTCTGCAAAAGGTACAGGCATTGGACTGCTGAGGACTGGGGTAATGTCATTTTCTCTGATGAATCCCCTTTCCGATTGTTTGGGGCATCCGGAAAAAAAGCTTGTCCGGAGAAGACAAGGTGAGCGCTACCATCAGTCCTGTGTCATGCCAACAGTAAAGCATCCTGAGACCATTCATGTGTGGGGTTGCTTCTCAGCCAAGGGAGTGTGCTCACTCACAATTTTGCCTAAGAACACAGCCATGAATAAAGAATGGTACCAACACATCCTCAGAGAGCAACTTCTCTCAACCATCCAGGAACAGTTTGGTGACGAACAATGCCTTTTCCAGCATGATGGAGCACCTTGCCATAAGGCAAAAGTGATAACTAAGTGGCTCGGGGAACAAAACATCAATATTTTGGGTCCATGGCCAGGAAACTCCCCAGACCTTAATCCCATTGAGAACTTGTGGTCAATCCTCAAGAGGCGGGTGGACAAACAAAAACCCACAAATTCTGACAAACTCCAAGCATTGATTATGCAAGAATGGGCTGCCATCAGTCAGGATGTGGCCCAGAAGTTAATTGACAATTACATGAAGTTGATGCAAAGAGTCAATATTTGCAGTGTTGACCCTTCTTTTTCAAGACCTCTGCAATCCTCCCTGGCATGCTGTCAATTAAAGCCTTTGACACGTATGAAATGCTTGTAATTATACTTCAGTATTCCATAGTAACATCTGACAAAAATATCTAAAGACACTGAGGCAGCAGACTTTGTGAAAATTAATGTGTCATTCTCAAAACTTTTGGCCACGACTGTATAGCCTAGCCCTGTTACTAGTTATTACATAACATGTAGCCTAGCCCTGTTACTAGTTATTACATAACATATATCCTAGCCTAGCCCTGTTACTAGTTATTACATAACATGTAGCCTAGCCCTGTTACTAGTTATTACATAACATATAGCCTAGCCCTGTTACCAGTTATTACATAACATATAGCCTAGCCCTGCTACCAGTTATTACATAACATATAGCCTAGCCCTGTTACAAGCTATTTACTACTTATTACATAACGCTTAGCCTAGACCAGTTATTACATAACATGTAGCCTAGCCCTGTTACTAGTTATTACATAACATGTAGCCTAGCCCTGTTACTAGTTATTACATAACATGTAGCCTAGCCCTGTTACTAGTTATTACATAACATGTAGCCTAGCCCTGTTACTAGTTATTACATAACATATAGCCTAGCCCTGTTACTAGTTATTACATAACATGTAGCCTAGCCTAGCCCTGTTGCTAGTTATTACATAACATGTAGCCTAGCCCTGTTGCTAGTTATTAAATAACATGTAGCCTAGCCCTGTTGCTAGTTATTACATAACATATAGCCTAGCCTAGCCCTGTTGCTAGTTATTACATAACATATAGCCTAGCCCTGTTGCTAGTTATTACATAACATATAGCCTAGCCTAGCCCTGTTGCTAGTTATTACATAACATATAGCCTAGCCCTGTTACTAGTTATTACATAACATATAGCCTAGCCCTGTTGCTAGTTATTACATAACATATAGCCTAGCCCTGTTGCTAGTTATTACATAACATATAGCCTAGCCCTGTTGCTAGTTATTACATAACATATAGCCTAGCCCTGTTGCTAGTTATTACATAACATATAGCCTAGCCCTGTTGCTAGTTATTACATAACATGTAGCCTAGCCTAGTTATTACATAACATGTAGCCTAGCCTAGTTATTACATAACATATAGCCTAGCCCTGTTACTAGTTATTACATAACATGTAGCCTAGCCTAGTTATTACATAACATATAGCCTAGCCCTGTTACTAGTTATTACATAACATGTAGCCTAGCCCTGTTACTAGTTATTACATAACATATAGCCTAGCCCTGTTACTAGTTATTACATAACATATAGCCTAGCCCTGTTGCTAGTTATTAAATAACATATAGCCTAGCCCTGTTGCTAGTTATTAAATAACATATAGCCTAGCCTAGCCCTGTTGCTAGTTATTAAATAACATATAGCCTAGCCCTGTTGCTAGTTATTAAATAACATATAGCCTAGCCCTGTTGCTAGTTATTAAATAACATATAGCCTAGCCCTGTTGCTAGTTATTAAATAACATATAGCCTAGCCCTGTTGCTAGTTATTAAATAACATATAGCCTAGCCCTGTTGCTAGTTATTAAATAACATATAGCCTAGCCCTGTTGCTAGTTATTAAATAACATATAGCCTAGCCCTGTTACCAGTTATTTACTACTTATTACATAACATATAGCTTAGCCTAGACTTGTTACTAGTTACCCCTAGCTTAGACCAGTTATTACTTAACATATAACCTAGACCAGTTATTACTTAACATATAGCCTATCCCTGTTGCTAGTTATTACTTAACATATAGCCTAGCCCTGTTACCAGTTATTACTTAACATATAGCCCAGACCAGTTATTACTTAACATATAACCTAGACCAGTTATTACTTAACATATAGCCCAGACCAGTTATTACTTAACATATAGCCTAGACCAGTTATTACTTAACATATAGCCCAGACCTACTACTACTACCACCCTTCACCGTATAACAACAATAGGTCCCAGTCACTGTGACCTGACTGCCTGTCTGTTTAGTCCTAACAAGGAAGCTGCTTGATGTTGTTGTGGTCTGTGTTCTCCAACAGCAGATAAAAGAAGCGTGTGCCACAACAAGGTGAACACAACACGATAGTTAGGCTGGTCTATAGGCGTGTCTGCTGTCACTGTGTAAAGTTGATCAAATCTTACGCTCCAGGGGCCTATAGCTGGGATTTATTACTGACCTGGAGCCAGATCTATTGTCACTGACTGAACACAAGCATCATTTAACACAAACAAACCAGAAAGACCTATAAATACTGGCAACAACAGCATCCTGTCTTAACACACAAACAGGAGTTCATTCAACTGAGACTGCATACAGAGAGACATATTAACAATCTGCTGTAAAAAGCTACACTCACATGGGATTCAGGAGAAAAGAGGAAAGGAAAACAGAGAGAGAAGAAAGAAGAGAAAGAAAGAGGGAGGAAGAGATAGGAGGCGCCAGGGATAAAGAGAAGGAAAAAGACAGGAGGGAGAGATGGAGCAAAACAAGTGGAACACAAGGTGAGACACAGTGAGAGTGAGTGAGCGAGACACAGGGTGAGAGAGAGGCCAGTCTCTTGATCAGCTGTGCTGGTACCAGACCTTGTGGTATACTGAGCCCGTTAAACCAGAAAGACGTGTTTCACACCACTTGGCTTTTCAAGGTCGGAGCTGGCCTGCTTCCCTCTCTCCCTATTCCCCCTCCCTCTCTGGCTCTCTCCCCTCCAGCCTGCCTCCCTCCCACCCTCTCTCTCTCTCTCTCTCCAGCCTGCGTCCCTCCCTCCCAGGCAGTGAATCCAGTCCCATGGGACTACCTACCTAGTGCCTCTTTGTACTGTACACCTCTCTCACCGTCTCTCTCACCATCTCTCACCCTCCCTCATTCTCCTACACTCTTGTTCCCTCTCCCTCCCTATTTTGCACTCCCTCCCTCCCTCCGTCTCTCGTTTAGTCTCCCTGCCTCTTTCTTTCTACCGCTCAGAGAATAATAGCATCCTCCTCTCCTGGAAAGAGGGATGACAGAGGGGGATCGGATCTCTCTTTCTCTCTTTAATCCCTCTCTCACTTCCCTCTGAGACCACTACTATATCTGCGTCCCAAATGGCACCCTAGTCCCTATATAGTGCAGTACTTTAGACCAGAGCCCTATAGTCCCTATATAGTGCACCACTTTAGACCAGAGCCCTATAGTCCCTACATAGTGCAGTACTTTAGACCAGAGCCCTAGTCCCTATATAGTGCAGTACTTTAGACCAGAGCCCTAGTCCCTATATAGTGCACTACTTTAGACCAGAGCCCTATTCCCTATATAGTGCACTACTTTAGACCAGAGCCCTATAGTCCCTATATAGTGCAGTACTTTAGACCAGAGCCCTAGTCCCTATATAGTGCAGTACTTTAGACCAGAGCCCTATTCCCTATATAGTGCACTACTTTAGACCAGAGCCCTATAGTCCCTATATAGTGCAGTACTTTAGACCAGAGCCCTATAGTCCCTATATAGTGCAGTACTTTAGACCAGAGCCCTATAGTCCCTATATAGTGCAGTACTTTAGACCAGAGCCCTAGTCCCTATATAGTGCAGTACTTTAGACCAGAGCCCTATAGTCCCTATATAGTGCAGTACTTTAGACCAGAGCCCTAGTCCCTATATAGTGCAGTACTTTAGACCAGAGCCCTATTCCCTATATAGTGCACTACTTTAGACCAGAGCCCTAGTCCCTATATAGTGCACTACTTTAGACCAGAGCCCTAGTCCCTATATAGTGCACTACTCTTGAGCAGAGATAGTACTCTACTTCCCCCCCACTCTTTTCCCTTAATCTGTCCATCTTCCTCCCCATCTGTCTCCCTCAGGCAGGGACCCCACTGTGACCTCACACCTGGCTGAGGCTGGCTGGCTGGCTGAGGCTGGCTGGCTGAGGTAACAGCCAGGTAATGGGATGGGTGTAGGTGAGAGACATCAACATGAAAGGAGAGTGATTGGAATCACTGATCAGACTAGAACTCCAGACAGTCTTTATTTCATATGTGGGGTTCCAGCCCTGAATGCTGATTGGCTGACGGCCGTGGTATATCAGATCGGATACCACGGGTATGACAAAACATTTTATTTTGTCTGCTCTAATTACATTGGTAACCAGTTTATAAAAGCAATAAGGAACCTCTGGGATTTGTGGTATATGGCCAATATACCCCGGCTAAGGTCTGTCCAGGCACTCCGCAATGCATCGTGCCTAAGAACAGCCCTTAGCTGTGGTATATTGGCCATAAACCACACCCCCTCGTGCCTCATTGCTTAAATATAAGACAGGGGTGGTTTCCATGTCAAACACTCTGCAATAGATTTTAAAAAAAATAACATTTGCATAGCCGGCTAAAACTATAAACAAACACATTATTTGACTAAATAAAAAGACAGTAGAGACTGGAAACAGAATATGTTCTGATCTGTAATTGGATGCCTTCTGGGGTTGGAAACAGGGAGACAGCATTGTGACAGCATGTATCAGAGACACCATGAATAGATGCTGCTGAAGCCCATTGAAGCCCACCCAGCCTAAACCAGCCAGGCAGTCACCCAGCCAGGCAGTCCCCCAGCCAGGCAGTCACCCAGCCAGGCAGTCACCCAGCCAGGCAGTCACCCAGCCAGGCAGCTCTGTGGATGACTCATCCTAACAACATGACAGAACCCTCAAATCTACACCAGACGGACACTTGAAACACTTTAAGCCACAAAGGGAGAGAGAGGGAGAGCGAGAGAGCGAGAGAGCGAGAGAGCGAGGAGAGGGAGAGCACCAGAACGGTGAATGTAATTCCACCACTATTGCCAGTTCATTTCCCTCTGATACTTCTGCAGTCATCATGATAACCTTCATGAGGGGACAGTACGAACAGAAACAAACCCTTCTGAAGGGTGAGTATGGTTAGGCCCATGTCTCCAGGCAACCAGCCAACCGCTGTGTGCTGTGTGTTTTGCTTTGAACACAGGCAACCAATCTGCGTGTACAGAACACATAACCCTGGGAGCTGATTTGGCAGCAGCCGTTTCACTCTGACATGGGATTGGCCGGGGAGGAGAACAGGCTTCCTGCTTTGTCTGTCCCCATCGGGCCACTCCCTCTGGTGTTAGGGTGAGCTCAGGACAAGCCTTCTCCTGGCAGGACGTGAGGGGGTGGAGAGAGGAGGCACTCAAACACCAAGTACTGTGACAACTCTCCTTAGGAAGAGAGAGAGAGAGACGGAGAAAGCTAGTGATTCTCCCTCGCCTCGCTCTCTTTCTCTAAAACAGTACGGAAAAAGAAGGAACAGCATGTCAGAAATCAATCAACTCAATGTCATTGAATCCATGGACTCTAACCACTTCTGGGAAAATTGGAAAACACTAAACAAACAACACGTAGAATTATCTATCCAAAACGGAGATAAACCACTTCAATCTTTTTGGCTCTACAACAAGGAACAAACAGCAAAAACATCTACATGATCAAATACAACATTTTAGAATCAACTATTAAAAGACTACCAGAAGCCACTGGATTCTCCAATTACATTGAATGAACTACAGGATAAAATATAAACCCTCCAACCCAAAAAGGCCTGTGGTGTTGATGGTATCCTCAATGAAATGATCAAATATACAGACAACAAAATCCAAATTGGCTATACTAAAACTCTTTAACATCATCCTTAGCTCTGGCATCGTCCCCAATATTTGGAACCAAGGACTGATCACCAAAATCCACAAAGCGGAGACAAATTTGACCCCAATAACAACCGTGGGATATGTGTCAATAGCAACCTTGGAAAAAATCCTCTGCATTATGATTAACAGCAGACTAGTTCACTTCCTCAGTGAAAACAATGTACTGAGCAAATGTCAAATTGGCTTTTTATCAAATTACCGTACGTCAGACCCCGTATTCACCCTGCGCCCCCTAATTGACAAAAAAACAAACCAAACAGAGGCAAATGCTTTATTTCAAAAAAGCTTGACTCAATTTGGCATGAGGGTCTAAAACATACAACATTATAAAATCCATGTACACAAACAACAAGTGTGCAGTTAAAATTGGCAAAACAAACATTTCTTTCCACAGGGCCGTGGGGTGAGACAGGGTGCAGCATAAGTCTCACCCTCTTCAACATATATATCAACGAATTGGCGAGGGCACTAGAACAGTCTGCAGCACCCGGCCTCACCCTCCTAGAATCTGAAGTCAAATGTCTACCGTTTGCTGATGATCTGGTGCTTCTGTCCCCTCCCAAAGAGGGCCTTCAGCAGCAACACAACTAGACCCAACCAAATCATGATGGAAATAAAGATAATTACTTGACACATTGGAAACAACAAAAAACTGAGCAAACTAGAATGCTATTTGTCCCTAAACAGAGAGTACACAGTGGCAGAATACCTGACCACTGTGACTGACCCAAACTTAAGGAAAGCTTTGACTATGTACAGACTCAGTGAGCATAGCCTTGCTATTGAGAAAGGCCGCCGTAGGCAGACCTGGCTCTCAAGAGAAGACAGGCTATGTGCACACTGCCCACAAAATGAGGTGGAAACTGAGCTGCACTTCCTAACCTCCTGCCAAATGTATGACCATATTAGAGACACATATTTCCCTCAGATTACTGATAGCCAAAGAATTCGAAAACAAATCCAATATTGATAAACTCCCATATCTACTGGGTGAAATACCACAGTGTGACATCACAGCAGCAAGATGTGTGACCTGTTGCCACAAGAAAAGGTCAACCAGTGAAGAACAAACACCATTATAAATATAACCCATATTTATATTTATTTATTTTCCCTTTTGTACTTTAACTATTTGCACATAATATGACATTTGATCTGTCATTCTTTTGGAACTTTTGAGCGTGGAATGTTTACTGATATTTTTTTAACTTGTTTATTATCTATTTCACCTACTTTGGCAATGTAAACATATGTTTCCCATGCCAATAAAGCCCTTAAATTGAATAGAGAGAGGAAGACAACAAAGCGAGGGAGACGAGAGCGAGATCTCATCATGGTTTACATCTCACAGAGAGAGATGTGATTTGTATCCTACTACCTACCTACAGCAAGGTCATTAAATGTATATGGGCTGCATGAGGTAGAGGGGAAAATAAATCCTAGAAGGGCTTAAGGAGAGCGAGAGAGAGAGCAGCCTGGACAGACCAGCTAAACAGAGAGAGCAGCCTGGACAGACCAGCTAAACAGAGAGAGCAGCCTGGACAGACCAGCTAAACAGAGAGAGCAGCCTGGACAGACCAGCTAAACAGAGAGAGCAGCCTGGACAGACCAGCTAAACAGAGAGAGCAGCCTGGACAGACCAGCTAAACAGAGAGAGCAGCCTGGACAGACCAGCTAAACAGAGAGAGCAGCCTGGACAGACCAGCTAAACAGAGAGAGCAGCCTGGGCTGACCAGCTAAACAGAGAGAGCAGCCTGGGCTGACCAGCTAAACAGAGAGAGCAGCCTGGACAGACCAGCTAAACAGAGAGAGCAGCCTGGACAGACCAGCTAAACAGAGAGAGCAGCCTGGACAGACCAGCTAAACAGAGAGAGCAGCCTGGACAGACCAGCTAAACAGAGAGAGCAGCCTGGACAGACCAGCTAAACAGAGAGAGCAGCCTGGACAGACCAGCTAAACAGAGAGAGCAACCTGGACAGACCAGCTAAACAGAGAGAGCAGCCTGGACAGACCAGCTAAACAGAGAGAGCAGCCTGGACAGACCAGCTAAACAGAGAGAGCAGCCTGGCTCTCCCTTCTGGTGACTGCTACCTGTTGTCTTGTTGAGAGGTAAACTCCCCCCTCTGGTGACGGCTACCTGTTGTCTTGTTGAGATGTAAACTCTCCCTTCTGGTGACGGCTACCTGTTGTCTTGTTGAGAGGTAAACTCTCCCTTCTGGTGACGGCTACCTGTTGTCTTGTTGAGAGGTAAACTCTCCCTTCTGGTGACGGCTACCTGTTGTCTTGTTGAGAGGTAAACTCTCCCTTCTGGTGACGGCTACCTGTTGTCTTGTTGAGAGGTAAACTCCCCCCTCTGGTGACGGCTACCTGTTGTCTTGTTGAGAGGTAAACTCTCCCTTCTGGTGACGGCTACCTGTTGTCTTGTTGAGAGGTAAACTCCCCCCTCTGGTGACTGCTAGCTGTTGTCTTGTTGAGAGGTAAACTCTCCCCTCTGGTGACGGCTACCTGTTGTCTTGTTGAGAGGTAAACTCCCCCCTCTGGTGACGGCTACCTGTTGTCTTGTTGAGAGGTAAACTCCCCCCTCTGGTGACTGCTACCTGTTGTCTTGTTGAGAGGTAAACTCTCCCTTCTGGTGACGGCTACCTGTTGTCTTGTTGAGAGGTAAACTCTCCCTTCTGGTGACGGCTACCTGTTGTCTTGTTGAGAGGTAAACTCTCCCCTCTGGTGATGGCCATCTTAGATTTACAAACCTTAATACAAGTTAAAACAGAGAAGTCTTCTGGACAGATGGCACCATCTGCATTTTCTAGGTGGCTGTACAGTTAGTGTTCTGACCCTCTCACTCTCTTTTCTTTCTCCCTCTCCGTCTCGTCTCTCTCGCTCTTTCCTTGTTTTTGGCAGGACTGAGGGCTAAATTCCTCCCATGTCTGGGCGTGCAGCTGTGCTGTGTGGACGGAGGGAGGGGAGGGAAGGAGAGAGAGGGACCTGAGTGGAGGGAGGAAAGGAGAGAGAGGGAGCTGAGTGGAGGGAGGAAAGGAGAGAGAGGGAGCTGAGTGGAGGGAGGAAAGGAGAGAGAGGGCGCTGAGTGGAGGGAGGGAAGGAGAGAGGGCGCTGAGTGGAGGGAGGAAAGGAGAGAGAGGGAGCTGAGTGGAGGGAGGAAAGGAGAGAGAGGGAGCTGAGTGGAGGGAGGGAAGGAGAGAGAGGGAGCTGAGTGGAGGGAGGAAAGGAGAGAGAGGGAGCTGAGTGGAGGGAGATAAGGAGAGAGAGGGCGCTGAGTGGGGGGAGGGAAGGAGAGAGAGGGAGCTGAGTGGAGGGAGGGAAGGAGAGAGAGGGAGCTGAGTGGAGGGAGGGAAGGAGAGAGAGGGAGCTGAGTGGAGGGAGGGAAGGAGAGAGAGGGAGCTGAGTGGAGGGAGGGAAGGAGAGAGAGGGAGCTGAGTGGAGGGAGATAAGGAGAGAGAGGGCGCTGAATGGGGGGAGGGAAGGAGAGAGAGGGAGCTGAGTGGAGGGAGGAAAGGAGAGAGAGGGCGCTGAGTGGAGGGAGGGAAGGAGAGAGGGCGCTGAGTGGAGGGAGGAAAGGAGAGAGAGGGAGCTGAGTGGAGGGAGGAAAGGAGAGAGAGGGAGCTGAGTGGAGGGAGGGAAGGAGAGAGAGGGAGCTGAGTGGAGGGAGGAAAGGAGAGAGAGGGAGCTGAGTGGAGGGAGATAAGGAGAGAGAGGGCGCTGAGTGGGGGGAGGGAAGGAGAGAGAGGGAGCTGAGTGGAGGGAGGGAAGGAGAGAGAGGGAGCTGAGTGGAGGGAGGGAAGGAGAGAGAGGGAGCTGAGTGGAGGGAGATAAGGAGAGAGAGGGAGCTGAGTGGAGGGAGATAAGGAGAGAGAGGGAGCTGAGTGGAGGGAGATAAGGAGAGAGAGGGCGCTGAGTGGAGGGAGGGAAGGAGAGAGAGGGAGCTGAGTGGAGGGAGAACAGGAGGGAAGGAAGTGAGTGTGATACACAGGGAGACCGAGGCTCCACTCCAGTAGGAAGACACTGCTGCCCTTGCCAAGCCTCCATACTACCTCCACAAGCCTTCCACTTGTCTGGGCTGACAGATCCTCTAGGCCAGGGCTTTCAAACATACGGCCTGTGGGATGGAGGCGGCCTGCGAGCACATTCAATTCAACACCCTGGTTGTTTGAGTAAAACAGACTCAGTCAATAATGGACTTACCTTTATAGTCTCACCACTCTGTCCAGCTTGCTAACAGTCATTGAGACAACGCTAGACAGTCCGGGAACATCGGAAATTCCAAAAGCGATGGATAGAGGACTATTTGTCAAATTTTAACGGAGTGGGAATACAATCAATGTTAAGCCCTCAGGACATTGAAGAATTCAACCCGCTGGGTAAAATGAGTTTAGGTTCTGGGTCCACCACTCTACAGTGACAGACATCTTCATAGCCAGCTACAGACACCTGATCAAAACACAACCAGTAAATTGTTCCTTCCATGAAGAGGAGCAGAGTAAAACCCAGCTAGATGACAGCTACACCTGCTGAGTAGTACGTCACCACATCCCTTATCTTGTCAGTATGATTACAGGGAGGACATAACACCTTATCAGCCTATTACAAACATCAGATGATCAATGATAAATTACCCACACTGCCGAGGTCTAAATCCACATCGCTGGCTGATCAGATGTCCTTTTAAATGTAACCTTTATTTAACCAGAGACCTGGTCGTTTTGGAGCTGCACAATTCATGCCTCTAGCTGTAGACAGTAAATACAAGCTGGTCCCAAAAACTAACAACTTATCCAGCCATCAATAAGGAACGTTCCGGTCAAATCACAGGTGTGTTGTACCAGTGATCTGTGTTATATGACATGTTCCAGTCAGCATTACATTCAGGAAGTATAACAGAGGTTGGTTGTATCCCTGAGAGGACAGGAGAAATACCTCTTCATGTCTTCCACTATTATACAGGCTCCTGCTGCTGTGGAGACAAGTCCTCTCCTCTCTCCTGGGTACTGTGAGTTAACATCCTGGTACAAGTCCTCTCCTCTCTCCTGGGTACTGTTAGTTAACATCCTGGTACAAGTCCTCTCCTCTCTCCTGGGTACTGTTAGTTAACATCCTGGTACAAGTCCTCTCCTGGGTACTGTGAGTTAACATCCTGGTACAAGTCCTCTCCTCTCTCCTGGGTACTGTGAGTTAACATCCTGGTACAAGTCCTCTCCTCTCTCCTGGGTACTGTTAGTTAACATCCTGGTACAAG
The DNA here is from genome assembly GCF_901001165.1 of Salmo trutta. Taxonomy (NCBI): domain Eukaryota; kingdom Metazoa; phylum Chordata; class Actinopteri; order Salmoniformes; family Salmonidae; genus Salmo; species Salmo trutta. Next base: position 880,040 of record NW_021823043.1, read on the forward strand.
TCCTCCCTCTCCTGGGTACTGTTAGTTAACATCCGGGTACAAGTCCTCCCTCTCCTGGGTACTGTTAGTTAACATCCTGGTACAAGTCCTCTCCTCTCTCCTGGGTACTGTTAGTTAACATCCTGGTACAAGTCCTCTCCTCTCTCCTGGGTACTGTGAGTTAACATCCTGGTACAAGTCCTCTCCTCTCTCCTGGGTACTGTTACTTAACATCCTGGTACAAGTCCTCTCCTCTCTCCTGGGTACTGTGAGTTAACATCCTGGTACAAGTCCTCTCCTCTCTCCTGGGTACTGTTACTTAACATCCTGGTACAAGTCCTCCCTCTCCTGGGTACTGTGAGTTAACATCCTGGTACAAGTCCTCTCCTCTCTCCTGGGTACTGTTAGTTAACATCCTGGTACAAGTCCTCCCTCTCCTGGGTACTGTTAGTTAACATCCGGGTACAAGTCCTCCCTCTCCTGGGTACTGTGAGTTAACATCCTGGTACAAGTCCTCTCCTCTCTCCTGGGTACTGTTAGTTAACATCCTGGTACAAGTCCTCTCCTCTCTCCTGGGTACTCTTAGTTAACATCCTGGTACAAGTCCTCCCTCTCCTGGGTACTGTGAGTTAACATCCTGGTACAAGTCCTCTCCTCTCTCCTGGGTACTGTTAGTTAACATCCTGGTACAAGTCCTCCCTCTCCTGGGTACTGTTAGTTAACATCCGGGTACAAGTCCTCCCTCTCCTGGGTACTGTGAGTTAACATCCTGGTACAAGTCCTCTCCTCTCTCCTGGGTACTGTTAGTTAACATCCTGGTACAAGTCCTCTCCTCTCTCCTGGGTACTCTTAGTTAACATCCTGGTACAAGTCCTCTCCTCTCTCCTGGGTACTGTTAGTTAACATCCGGGTACAAGTCCTCCCTCTCCTGGGTACTGTTAGTTAACATCCTGGTACAAGTCCTCTCCTCTCTCCTGGGTACTGTTAGTTAACATCCGGGTACAAGTCCTCCCTCTCCTGGGTACTGTTAGTTAACATCCTGGTACAAGTCCTCTCCTCTCTCCTGGGTACTGTTAGTTAACATCCTGGTACAAGTCCTCTCCTCTCTCCTGGGTACTGTTAGTTAACATCCTGGTACAAGTCCTCTCCTGGGTACTGTTAGTTAACATCCTGGTACAAGTCCTCTCCTCTCTCCTGGGTACTGTGAGTTAACATCCTGGTACAAGTCCTCTCCTCTCTCCTGGGTACTGTTAGTTAACATCCTGGTACAAGTCCTCTCCTCTCTCCTGGGTACTGTGAGTTAACATCCTGGTACAAGTCCTCTCCTGGGTACTGTTAGTTAACATCCTGGTACAAGTCCTCTCCTCTCTCCTGGGTACTGTTAGTTAACATTGTACCCTATGGGATATCAGAAGCATAAATAGGCTTTATAACAACTTATTAAATTACCACAAGTGTGTGTATATAAAAGATTTAATGCTTTATAAATAGTTTATTAATGCATGGAAGTTGTTAGCCTCACGCATTATTGCAAATTCTAAATATTGTTTTTCATTATGTGGGCACACGTTCCACCCAGCTGATGAAGGGAATACATGGGCCAAGGGGACAGTCACCAGAGGGGGAGAGATGGGACTGGCATAGCAAACCTGGTAATTATTCCAATTCACAACTACAAAAGACAGACACAGCGGGTTAACTAGAGGAACAGAGACAGCGGGTCACCGTAGCACTAACTAGAGGAACAGAGACAGCGGGTCACTAACTAGAGGAACAGAGACAGCGGGTCACCGTAACACTAACTAGAGGAACAGAGACAGCGGGTCACCGTAACACTAACTAGAGGAACAGAGACAGCGGGTCACTAACTAGAGGAACAGAGACAGCGGGTCACCGTAACACTAACTAGAGGAACAGAGACAGCGGGTCACTAACTAGAGGAACAGAGACAGCGGGTCACCGTAGCACTAACTAGAGGAACAGAGACAGCGGGTCACCGTAACACTAACTAGAGGAACAGAGACAGCGGGTCACTAACTAGAGGAACAGAGACAGCCGGTCACCGTAACACTAACTAGAGGAACAGAGACAGCGGGTCACTAACTAGAGGAACAGAGACAGCGGGTCACCGTAACACTAACTAGAGGAACAGAGACAGCGGGTCACCGTAACACTAACTAGAGGAACAGAGACAGCGGGTCACCGTAACACTAACTAGAGGAACAGAGACAGCGGGTCACCGTAACACTAACTAGAGGAACAGAGACAGCGGGTCACTAACTAGAGGAACAGAGACAGCGGGTCACCGTAACACTAACTAGAGGAACAGAGACAGCCGGTCACCGTAACACTAACTAGAGGAACAGAGACAGCGGGTCACTAACTAGAGGAACAGAGACAGCCGGTCACCGTAACACTAACTAGAGGAACAGAGACAGCGGGTCACTAACTAGAGGAACAGAGACAGCGGGTCACCGTAACACTAACTAGAGGAACAGAGACAGCGGGTCACTAACTAGAGGAACAGAGACAGCGGGTCACCGTAACACTAACTAGAGGAACAGAGACAGCGGGTCACCGTAACACTAACTAGAGGAACAGAGACAGCGGGTCACTAACTAGAGGAACAGAGACAGCCGGTCACCGTAACACTAACTAGAGGAACAGAGACAGCGGGTCACTAACTAGAGGAACAGAGACAGCGGGTCACCGTAACACTAACTAGAGGAACAGAGACAGCGGGTCACCGTAGCACTAACTAGAGGAACAGAGACAGCGGGTCACCGTAACACTAACTAGAGGAACAGAGACAGCGGGTCACCGTAACACTAACTAGAGGAACAGAGACAGCGGGTCACTAACTAGAGGAACAGAGACAGCCGGTCACCGTAACACTAACTAGAGGAACAGAGACAGCGGGTCACTAACTAGAGGAACAGAGACAGCGGGTCACCGTAACACTAACTAGAGGAACAGAGACAGCGGGTCACTAACTAGAGGAACAGAGACAGCGGGTCACCGTAACACTAACTAGAGGAACAGAGACAGCGGGTCACCGTAACACTAACTAGAGGAACAGAGACAGCGGGTCACCGTAACACTAACTAGAGGAACAGAGACAGCGGGTCACTAACTAGAGGAACAGAGACAGCGGGTCACCGTAACACTAACTAGAGGAACAGAGACAGCCGGTCACCGTAACACTAACTAGAGGAACAGAGACAGCGGGTCACTAACTAGAGGAACAGAGACAGCCGGTCACCGTAACACTAACTAGAGGAACAGAGACAGCGGGTCACTAACTAGAGGAACAGAGACAGCGGGTCACCGTAACACTAACTAGAGGAACAGAGACAGCGGGTCACCGTAGCACTAACTAGAGGAACAGAGACAGCGGGTCACCGTAACACTAACTAGAGGAACAGAGACAGCGGGTCACCGTAGCACTAACTAGAGGGACAGAGACAGCGGGTCACTAACTAGAGGAACAGAGACAGCGGGTCACCGTAACACTAACTAGAGGAACAGAGACAGCCGGTCACCGTAACACTAACTAGAGGAACAGAGACAGCGGGTCACTAACTAGAGGAACAGAGACAGCGGGTCACCGTAACACTAACTAGAGGAACAGAGACAGCGGGTCACTAACTAGAGGAACAGAGACAGCGGGTCACCGTAGCACTAACTAGAGGAACAGAGACAGCGGGTCACCGTAGCACTAACTAGAGGAACAGAGACAGCGGGTCACCGTAACACTAACTAGAGGAACAGAGACAGCGGGTCACCGTAGCACTAACTAGAGGAACAGAGACAGCGGGTCACTAACTAGAGGAACAGAGACAGCGGGTCACCGTAACACTAACTAGAGGAACAGAGACAGCGGGTCACTAACTAGAGGAACAGAGACAGCGGGTCACCGTAGCACTAACTAGAGGAACAGAGACAGCGGGTCACCGTAGCACTAACTAGAGGAACAGAGACAGCGGGTCACCGTAACACTAACTAGAGGAACAGAGACAGCGGGTCACCGTAGCACTAACTAGAGGAACAGAGACAGCGGGTCACCGTAGCACTAACTAGAGGAACAGAGACAGCGGGTCACCGTAACACTAACTAGAGGAACAGAGACAGCCGGTCACCGTAACACTAACTAGAGGAACAGAGACAGCGGGTCACTAACTAGAGGAACAGAGACAGCGGGTCACCGTAACACTAACTAGAGGAACAGAGACAGCGGGTCACTAACTAGAGGAACAGAGACAGCGGGTCACCGTAGCACTAACTAGAGGAACAGAGACAGCGGGTCACCGTAGCACTAACTAGAGGAACAGAGACAGCGGGTCACTAACTAGAGGAACAGAGACAGCGGGTCACCGTAACACTAACTAGAGGAACAGAGACAGCGGGTCACTAACTAGAGGAACAGAGACAGCGGGTCACCGTAGCACTAACTAGAGGAACAGAGACAGCGGGTCACCGTAGCACTAACTAGAGGAACAGAGACAGCGGGTCACCGTAACACTAACTAGAGGAACAGAGACAGCGGGTCACCGTAGCACTAACTAGAGGAACAGAGACAGCGGGTCACCGTAGCACTAACTAGAGGAACAGAGACAGCGGGTCACCGTAACACTAACTAGAGGAACAGAGACAGCGGGTCACTAACTAGAGGAACAGAGACAGCGGGTCACCGTAACACTAACTAGAGGAACAGAGACACTACACAATAAATCCCACGCACCCACACAACATCCTTGGAGTGGATTATGAGGTCATTCATATTCTGATTGTCACTTTAAGCACGAAGAGGAAGTGATTACATTCTCCACATAACCAGAAAATACAGAATACTCCAACAGGTCAAGTGAAGGAATGTCATGCTTCTCCAATAGCAGCCTGGCATAGCATCATGTGCAGTCAGTGCTTACAACGCTGCCAGACCCCCCCCAGCCATTCCCACAACACCGCCAGACCCCCCCCAGCCATTCCCACAACACCGCCAGACCCCCCCCAGCCATTCCCACAACACCACCAGACCCCCCCCAGCCATTCCCACAACACCACCAGACCCCCCCAGCCATTCCCACAACACCACCAGACCCCCCCCAGCCGTTCCCACAACGACACTAGACCCCCCCCCAGCCGTTCCCACAACGACACTAGACCCCCCCCAGCCATTCCCACAACGCCGCTAGACCCCCCCCAGCCATTCCCACAACGCCGCTAGACCCCCCCAGCCATTCCCACAACGCCGCTAGACCCCCCCAGCCATTCCCACAACGCCGCTAGACCCCCAGCCATTCCCACAACGCCGCTAGACCCCCCCAGCCATTCCCACAACGCCGCTAGACCCCCCCAGCCATTCCCACAACGCCGCTAGACCCCCCCAGCCATTCCCACAACAACACTAGACCCCCCCAGCCATTCCCACAACGCCGCTAGACCCCCCAGCCATTCCCACAACGCCGCTAGACCCCCCAGCCATTCCCACAACACTAGACCCCCCCCAACCATTCCCACAAGAACACTAGACCCCCCCCAGCCATTCCCACAACACCACCAGACCCCCCCCAGCCATTCCCACAACACCACCAGACCCCCCCCAGCCATTCCCACAACACCACCAGACCCCCCAGCCATTCCCACAACACCACCAGACCCCCCCAGCCATTCCCACAACAACACTAGACCCCCCCCAGCCATTCCCACAACGACACTAGACCCCCCCAGCCATTCCCACAACGACGCTAGACCCCCCCCCAGCCATTCCCACAACACTAGACCCCCCCAGCCATTCCCACAACGCCGCTAGACCCCCCCAGCCATTCCCACAACGCCGCTAGACCCCCCAGCCATTCCCACAACACTAGACCCCCCCCCAACCATTCCCACAAGAACACTAGACCCCCCCCAGCCATTCCCACAACACCACCAGACCCCCCCCAGCCATTCCCACAACACCACCAGACCCCCCAGCCATTCCCACAACACCACCAGACCCCCCCAGCCATTCCCACAACAACACTAGACCCCCCCCAGCCATTCCCACAACGACACTAGACCCCCCCAGCCATTCCCACAACGACGCTAGACCCCCCCCCAGCCATTCCCACAACACTAGACCCCCCCAGCCATTCCCACAACGCCGCTAGACCCCCCCAGCCATTCCCACAACGTTGCTAGACCCCCCCAGCCATTCCCACAACAACACTAGACCCAAACTTATTCTTTTTTCACAATGCTCTGTTTTCAGGGATAAAAACGCTTGTTGCTAGGAAACTCGGGGTAGGTGAGCGAACGGGCGCTGGAGGGAGAGAGAGATAAAATAAAGGCAGGAGGAGAGAGAGAGAGCTACTCTGTCTAAGAGGAGTCCTCCAGGGAGACGCTTCATATCCAGTGATTAGTACCACCATCTACAGGCCTCACCTCCCCACAGACACTAGAAAAGCTTCACCGCTGTTGGCAGGGTTGAGCTGTAGACCCACTACACTGTACCCAGCCACAGAACAGTTAAGCTGTAGACCCACTACACTGTACCCAGCCACAGAACCGTTAAGCTGTAGACCCACTACACTGTACCCAGCCACAGAACAGTTAAGCTGTAGACCCACTAGTCGTGGCCAAAAACGTTTTGAGAATGACACAAATATTAATTTTCACAAAGTCTGCGGCCTCAGTTTGTATGATGGCAATTTGCATATATTCCAGAATGTTATGAAGAGTGATCAGATGAATTGCAATTAATTGCAAAATCCCTCTTTGCCATGCAACTGAACTGAATCCCCCAAAAAACATTTCCACTGCATTTCAGCCCTGCCACAAAAGGACCAGCTGACATCATGTCAGTGATTCTCTCGTTAACACAGGTGTAAATGTTGACGAGGATAAAGCTGGAGATCACTCTGTCATGCTGATTGAGTTCGAATAACAGACTGGAAGCTTCAAAAGGAGGGTGGTGCTTGGAATCATTGTTCTTCCTCTGTCAACCATGGTTACCTGCAAGGAAACACATGCCGTCATCATTGCTTTGCACAAAAAGGGCTTCACAGGCAAGGATATTGCTGCCAGTAAGATTGCACCTAAATCAACCATTTATCGGTTCAATTGTTGTGAAGAAGGCTTCAGGGCGCCCAAGAAAGTCCAGCAAGCGCCAGGACCGTCTCCTAAAGTTGATTCAGCTGCGGGATCGGGGCACCACCAGTACAGAGCTTGCTCAGGAATGACAGCAGGCAGGTGTGAGTGCATCTGCACGCACAGTGAGGCGAAGACTTTTGGAGGATGGCCTGGTGTCAAGAAGGGCAGCAAAGAAGCCACTTCTCTCCATGAAAAACATCAGGGACAGACTGATATTCTGCAAAAGGTACAGGGATTGGACTGCTGAGGACTGGGGTAAAGTCATTTTCTCTGATGAATCCCCTTTCCGATTGTTTGGGGCATCGGGAAAAAAGCTTGTCCGGAGAAGACAAGGTGAGCGCTACCATCAGTCCTGTGGCATGCCAACAGTAAAGCCTCCTGAGACCATTCATGTGTGGGGTTGCTTCTCAGCCAAGGGAGTGGGCTCACTCACAATTTTGCCTAAGAACACAGCCATGAATAAAGAATGGTACCAACACATCCTCCGAGAGCAACTTCTCCCAACCATCCAGGAACAGTTTGGTGACGAACAATGACTTTTCCAGCATGATGGAGCACCTTGCCATAAGGCAAAAGTGATAACTAAGTGGCTCGGGGAACAAAACATCGATATTTTGGGTCCATGGCCAGGAAACTCCCCAGACCTTAATCCCATTGAGAACTTGTCAATCCTCAAGAGGCGGGTGGACAAACAAAAACCCACAAATTCTGACAAACTCCAAGCATTGATTATGCAAGAATGGGCTGCCATCAGTCAGGATGTGGCCCAGAAGTTAATTGACAGCATGCCAGGGCGGATTGCAGAGGTCTTGAAAAAGAAGGGTCAACACTGCAAATATTGACTCTTTGCATCAACTTCATGTAATTGTCAATAAAAGCCTTTGACACTTATGAAATGCTTGTAATTATACTTCAGTATTCCATAGTAACATCTGACAAAAATATCTAAAGACACTGAGGCAGCAAACTTTGTGGAAATTAATATTTGTCATTCTCAAAACTTTTGGCCACGACTGCACACAAAAACACGTGTGCATTTGAACACACTTGCACCACACAGACACACACTACTCAACGGCTGATGGAGAGCCGTTCATAAATGCAGATATACCCTCACCTGAACCCCACTGACAATGACACACGGGAGAGAGACCACTTATACCCTGATGAGTGGAGGAGGCTACCTCTCAGCATCTGGGCCTGTACTCATTCACAAAGCATCTCATGATTGCTGATCTAGGATCAGGCCCCCCCCCGTGCATACAATGATATTCATTATGATCTATTACGTAATTTGGAAAACTAGTGTCTCAGAGTAGGAGTGCTTATTCATTAAATCATAATGAATAAGAGGTTATGGACGAACCTGATCCTAGATCAGCACTTACTCTGAGATGTGTTCTAAATATGAATATGGGGCCACTGGTCTATTAAAAAGGCTAAGCTCAGGTAGGCTGTGTAGAGTGTAATTGATTGATTATTGATAAACATGGGTTCAATCCAGCAGCATACCACCCTGCATCCCACTGCTGTCTTGCTTCTGGAGCTAAGCAGGGTTTCCATTTATAATGGATCCCCATTAGCTACTCTTCCTGGGGTCCAGCAAAAGTAAGGCAGTTTATAAAAAATTTAAAACATTACAATACACTGTGTGCCCTCAGGCCCCTACTCCACCACATATCTACAGTACATAATCCATGTGTATGTATAGTGCGTATGTTATCGTGTGTGTGTGTGTGTGTGCCAATGTTTGTGTTGCTTCACAGTCCCCGCTGTTACATAAGGTGTTTTTATCTGTTTTTTTAAATCACATTTTTCTGCTTGCGTCAGTTACTTGATGTGGAATAGAGTTCCATGTAGTCATGGCTCTATGTAGTACTGTGTGCCTCCCATAGTCTGTTCTGGACTTGGGGACTGTGAAGAGACCTCTTGTGGCATGTCTTGTGGGGTATGCATGGGTGTCCGAGCTGTGTGCCAGTAGTTTAGACAGACAGCTCAGTGCATTCAACATGTCAATACCTCTCATAAATACAAGTAGTGATGAAGTCAATCTGTCCTCCACTTTCAGCCAGGAGAGACATGCATATTATTAATATTAGCTCTCTGCGTACATCCAAGGGCCAGACGTGCTGCCCTGTTCTGATCCAATTGCAATTTTTCTAAGTTCTTTTTTGTGGCACCTGACCACACGACTGAACAGTAGTCAAGGTGCCACAAAAGTAGGGCCTGTAGGACCTGCCTTGTTGATAGTGTTGTTAAGGCAGAGCATCACTTTATTATAGACAGACCATGACAGATTACAATCCAGGGTTACTCCAAGCAGTTTAGTCATCTCAACTCGCTCAATTTCCACATGACTTATTACAAGATTTAGTTGAGGTTTATGGTTTAGTGAGTGTTTTGTTCCAAATATAATGCTTTTAGTTTTAGAAATATTTAGGGCTAACTTATTCCTTGCCACCCACTCTGAAACTAACTGCAGCTCTTTGTTGAGTGTTGCAGTGATTTCAGTCGCTGTAGTAGCTGACATGTATAGTGTTGAGTCATCCACATACATAGACACTCTGGCTTTACTCAGTCAGTGGCATGACGTTAGTAAAAATTGAAAAAAGCAAGGGGCCTATACAGCGACCCTGGGGAATTCCTGATTCTAACTGGATTATATTCAAAAGGCTTCCATTTAAGAACACCCTCTGTGTTCTGTTAACCAAGTAATTGGTTTAATCTTTATCCACAATATAGCAGGGGGTGTAAAGCCATAACGTTTTTCCAGCAGCAGACTATGATCAATAATGTCAAAAGCTGCACTGAAGTCTAACAAGACAGCCCCCACAATCATTTTATTATCAATTTCTCTGTCATTTGTGTAAATGCTGTGCTTGTTGAGTCTCCTTCCTTATAAGCATGCTGAAATTATGTTTGTTTACTGTGAAATCGCATTGTATCTGGTCAAACACCATTTTTTCCAGACGTTTACTAAGGGTTGGTCCTGGTCAGACCCTGGATGGGAGACCAAATGCTGCTGGAAGCGGTGTTGGAGGGCCAGTAGGAGGCACCTTTTCCTCTGGTCTAAAAAAAGAATTATCCCAATGCCCCAGGGCAGTGATTGGAGACATTGCCTTGTGTCGGGTGCCGTCTTTCGGATGGGACGTTAAACAGGTGTCCTGACTCTCTGTGGTCTCTATAGATCCCATGGTACTTATCATAAGAGTAGGGGTGTTAACCCTGGTGTCCTGACTCTCTGTGGTCTCTATAGATCCCATGGTACTTATCATAAGAGTAGGGGTGTTAACCCTGGTGTCCTGACTCTCTGTGGTCTCTAGATCCATGGTACTTATCATAAGAGTAGGGGTGTTAACCCTGGTGTCCTGGCTAAATTCACAATCTGGCCTTCATACCATCATGGACACCTAATCTTCCCCAGCTTACAATTGGCCCATTCATGTCCCCTCCTCTCCCCTGTAACTGTTCCCCAGGTCGTTGCTGTAAATTACAATGTGTTCAGTCAACTTACCTGGTAAAACAACAAAAACAACAGAGCCTGACCAATCACATAGTGATTTACCTCATGACCTAAGGGTGTATATCCTCAAGAGACTAAACGGTCTTCCTCTCTGCCTTCTCATCCTCAAGAGACTAAACGGTCTTCCTCTCTGCCTTCTCATCCTCAAGAGACTAAACAGTCTTCCTCTGCCTTCTCATCCATGTATATCCTCAAGAGACTAAACAGTCTTCCTCTCTGCCTTCTCATCCATGTATATCCTCAAGAGACTAAACAGTCTTCCTCTGTCTTCTCATCCATGTATATCCTCAAGAGACTAAACAGTCTTCCTCTCTGCCTTCTCATCCATGTATATCCTCAAGAGACTAAACAGTCTTCCTCTGTCTTCTCATCCATGTATATCCTCAAGAGACTAAACAGTCTTCCTCTCTGCCTTCTCATCCTCAAGAGACTAAACAGTCTTCCTCTCTGCCTTCTCATCCTCAAGAGACTAAACAGTCTTCCTCTGTCTTCTCATCCATGTATATCCTCAAGAGACTAAACAGTCTTCCTCTCTGCCTTCTCATCCATGTATATCCTCAAGAGACTAAACAGTCTTCCTCTGTCTTCTCATCCATGTATATCCTCAAGAGACTAAACAGTCTTCCTCTCTGCCTTCTCATCCTCAAGAGACTAAACAGTCTTCCTCTCTGCCTTCTCATCCTCAAGAGACTAAACAGTCTTCCTCTGTCTTCTCATCCATGTATATCCTCAAGAGACTAAACAGTCTTCCTCTGTCTTCTCATCCATGTATATCCTCAAGAGACTAAACAGTCTTCCTCTGTCTTCTCATCCATGTATATCCTCAAGAGACTAAACAGTCTTCCTATGTCTTCTCATCCATGTATATCCTCAAGAGACTAAACAGTCTTCCTCTCTGTCTTCTCATTCATGTATATCCTCAAGAGACTAAACAGTCTTCCTCTCTGCCTTCTCATCCTCAAGAGACTAAACAGTCTTCCTCTCTGCCTTCTCATCCTCAAGAGACTAAACAGTCTTCCTCTGTCTTCTCATCCATGTATATCCTCAAGAGACTAAACAGTCTTCCTCTCTGCCTTCTCATCCATGTATATCCTCAAGAGACTAAACGGTCTTCCTCTCTGTCTTCTCATCCTCAAGAGACTAAACGGTCTTCCTCTCTGTCTTCTCATCCTCAAGAGACTAAACGGTCTTCCTCTCTGCCTTCTCATCCATGTATATCCTCAAGAGACTAAACAGTCTTCCTCTCTGCCTTCTCATCCTCAAGAGACTAAACAGTCTTCCTCTCTGTCTTCTCATCCAGCTGCACTTCAGCAAGACGACGGGAATAACAAACCATTTTTCCTTCTGTTCCTATAGTCATTACCCAGGTTGTCTCCTGGGTAGCCACCACACACAGTATTGTAAATTACACTGCTAACATTGACATATACACTGTGGGCCTACCAATGTGTGAAACAGTATACACCAGAAATGTAGGGTCTTCATTAATATTCTAGAGTGGCCTCCTCTCCTCGTCTCCTTTCCTTCCTTTAGGAATGATCTGACAGAACCTGAACCTACGGAGGTTTCTGGTGTGGGTGGGGAGCTACCAGTACCACACACAGTACATACATTATCCTGTATGCATAGTATACCTGCTACATCAGACCGGGTGAAATATCACACCAGAAATGTAGGCTCTTCATTGGCCCCTTTTCTTAGATTTGACTTTAAAAAGAGCGATGCTTCCATTGGCCTCTCGTTTAGTTCCCTCCCTCGCTTTATTTGACCTCCTCCCTTGTTCCGTTCCCTCCGTTATCAGGGCTGTGTGTGTGTGTGTGGCAGCCCTGGCTACAAGATCATCTCTTTGTGGAGACACTCCTGCGTGTGGAAATGGAAGCAAACAGCTGTTCCTCATAGAGAAGATATCCTCCACCCTTCCTCCTGCTCCCCCTCCTCACTCCTTCTGTTATACCTGTGGTATACTGTCTGATATACCATGGCTTTCAGCCAATCAGTATTCATGGCTCAAACCAGCCAGTTTATAACGGTGAATAGATAATGATTCAGTTGGCCTGCCTGCAGCCCTGCACTTCAGACACGCAGTTCCCTGTGGAGACAGGCGTGCGCACACACACACACACGCTTACAGACCAACACGCTCACACGTAAATACACATACACGCTCCAACAGGGCCATGCGTGGGTTACTAATGCCCTCATCACATCTCTTCCTTCTCTGAGATGGTTCACATCATTAGTGTGTGTAAGGCAGGTACAATTACATGGCCCGACACACACACACACACACACACACACACACACACACACACACACACACAATGAATAATCCAGCGCACGGCGCACGCTGCATCTGTTTGAAGGACGAGAGGAATATTGCTGGCGAGGCTGTTTTACTGAGGTCATGTTTCTATTGATGACGATGCCTGTGTGACTGAGTGAGAGAGTGACTGAGTGAGAGAGTGACTGAGTGAGAGTGACTGACTGACTGCTGGAGAATGGAGAGTGTGAGACAGCAGGCAGGTAGTTAGTTAGTTAGCGTAGCATGTCTGTGTAATCTTGACTGCTGGGTAAATTTGACAGGAACCGGTTGTATAAAACATCTTAGTGTTACCCATAATTTCCCCTTACCTAAGGGAATTTAAGGCTGTTGCATATAGCGCCTCAAACATTTCATTAGTTAAGGGCATCATTTAAGGGTTTTATGGCAGTTTGAAGGCATGTATGGCAGAAACGAGTCTCGGTTACCATGGAGATGACCCGACCACATTCATTTTGGAAGATCCCAAGAACTTCTAATATCCAAGACAGGAGATAACATTTTTTTTCACAAGACATTTTCCTTTATTTTGTTTTTTCTCAACTTGTTTCAATTACTTTCTAACATGTCAAGCTAACTTACAGAGGAGCTAGCTAGCTAACCAGCAAGCTTTGTGGCCATGGATTGTGCACCTTCCATTGTTTAGCTAAGTAGCTAGCTAGCTGGTGGATGTTTTCCTTTTGAAACCAGGGCAGGGGAAAGCAACATTCACCTCCACATATGCTGCGTTCATTAATATCTATACTGAGTGAAGCACTTCAGGGACCTAATGGGCACCCTTACAATGGGCACCCTTACAATGGGCACCCTTACAATGGGCACCCTTACAATGGGCACCCTTACAATGGGCACCCTTACAATTTACACTTCATTTAAGGGGGAAAATAACCAAGATGTTTTATGCAACCGCGGCAGGTAGCCTAGTGGTTAGAGTGTTGGACTAGTAACCAGCAGGTAGCCTAGTGGTTAGTGTTGGGCCAGTAACCAGCAGGTAGCCTAGTGGTTAGAGTGTTGGACCAGTAACCAGCAGGTAGCCTAGTGGTTAGAGTGTTGGGCCAGTAACCAGCAGGTAGCCTAGTGGTTAGAGTGTTGGGCCAGTAACCAGCAGGTAGCCTAGTGGTTAGAGCGTTGGACTAGTAACCAGCAGGTAGCCTAGTGGTTAGAGTGTTGGACTAGTAACCAGCAGGTAGCCTAGTGGTTAGAGTGTTGGACTAGTAACCAGCAGGTAGCCTAGTGGTTAGAGCGTGTGGCTAGTAACCAGCAGGTAGCCTAGTGGTTAGAGTGTTGGACTAGTAACCAGCAGGTAGCCTAGTGGTTAGAGTGTTGGACTAGTAACCAGCAGGTAGCCTAGTGGTTAGAGTGTTGGACTAGTAACCAGCAGGGTAGGCTAGTGGTTAGAGCGTTGGACTAGTAACCAGCAGGTAGCCTAGTGGTTAGAGCGTTGGACTAGTAACCAGCAGGTAGCCTAGTGGTTAGAGCATTGGACTAGTAACCAGCAGGTAGCCTAGTGGTTAGAGCGTTGGACTAGTAACCAGCAGGTAGCCTAGTGGTTAGAGTGTTGGACTAGTAACCAGCAGGTAGCCTAGTGGTTAGAGCGTTGGACTAGTAACCAGCAGGTAGCCTAGTGGTTAGAGCGTTGGACTAGTAACCAGCAGGTAGCCTAGTGGTTAGAGCGTTGGACTAGTAACCGAAAGGTTGCAAGATCGAATCCCCGAGCTGACAAGGTACAAATCTGTCATTCTGCCCCTGAAAAACTTGTTCTTAACTGACTTGCCTAGTTAAATAAAGGTTCAATAAAACATTAAAAAAACGGGCCCAAGTCCTCGGTGAAGCTCTCTTTAACCGATTAGGCCATATTGTTTCTGGCACATCAGATGCTGCAGAACAATCATTATGAGGACTGGGAGGGGAGACCAGGTAGTGGGGTCCGTCAGTGGCGGCTGGGGGACGGTTGTCCTAACCAACTCATGGACACTAGGGTGGCTGGGGGACGGTTGTCCTAACCAACTCATGGACACTAGGGCGGCTGGGGGACGGTTGTCCTAACCAACTCATAGACACTAGGGTGGCTGGGGGACGGTTGTCCTAACCAACTCATGGATACTAGGGCGGCTGGGGGACGGTTGTCCTAACCAACTCATGGATACTAGGGCAGCTGGGGGACGGTTGTCCTAACCAACTCATGGACACTGGGGTGGCTGGGGGACGGTTGTCCTAACCAACTCATGGATACTGGGGCGGCTGGGGGACGGTTGTCCTAACCAACTCATGGACACTAGGGTGGCTGGGGGACGGTTGTCCTAACCAACTCATGGACACTAGGGCGGATGGGGGACGGTTGTCCTAACCAACTCATGGACACTAGGGCGGCTGGGGGACGGTTGTCCTAACCAACTCATGGACACTAGGGCGGCTGGGGGACGGTTGTCCTAACCAACTCATGGACACTAGGGCGGCTGGGGGACAGTTGTCCTAACCAACTCATGGACACTAGGGCGGCTGGGGGACGGTTGTCCTAACCAACTCATGGACACTAGGGCGGCTGGGGGACAGTTGTCCTAACCAACTCATGGACACTAGGGTGGCTGGGGGACGGTTGTCCTAACCAACTCATGGACACTAGGGCGGCTGGGGGACGGTTGTCCTAACCAACTCATGGATACTAGGGTGGCTGGGGGACGGTTGTCCTAACCAACTCATGGATACTAGGGTGGCTGGGGGACGGTTGTCCTAACCAACTCATGGACACTAGGGCGGTGGGGGGACGGTTGTCCTAACCAACTCATGGATACTAGGGTGGCTGGGGGACGGTTGTCCTAACCAACTCATGGATACTAGGGTGGCTGGGGGCGGGTGTCCTAACCAACTCATGGACACTAGGGTGGCTGGGGGACGGTTGTCATAACTTCCAAAATACCAGCCAAGCTCTGTTCCTGAACCAAGCTGAAGGGAGGATGATCTCAATATACAACCAGACCCAGTGTTCAGTGTTCAGTGTTCGCCCTCTGCTGCCAAGCTTTAGATTAAATTACAATTAGTGTATTACATCATAGGGTTCTAAATGTCAAGAGAAGTTCTAGAATCAGCCCTTTATTCCGTGTTAAAGAACATTCCGAGAGAAAGACAGAGGCCTGGGAAAAGACTAGCATTTGATTAGAACTAATTTTACCTTGGCAGCATCCCAAATGGAGCCCTATTCCCCATATTAGAGCTCTGGTCAAAAGTAGTGCAATAAATAGGGAATAGGGTGCCAATTGGGACAAAGCCCTGGAAAGCCTCTATTCAAGGGCTCCATATTGGATTTGAGTAGAAGCAGGGTGAAAAATGATCTGATGGTTGCCAGCCGCGCTCAGGGAGAGGATATCCCTGATAACAGCGCAGCCTGGGCTTTGGAAGGGGCTCTATGTACCGCAGCACTTCAAAATCATTCAAACAGAACAAAACCCTTCAAACAGGACTAGAGGCTTGAGCTTACAGCCTGCTCAACAGTAAGAGATATACCTAAAATATTCACAAGTGGATTTCATTTCATACGATCCCTATTATTTCTTTAGCCTGTAGTTGTGTAAAACCAAGGCCGTGTTATGATGATACAGTCTACTCCAGATATACAGCACCAGTCAAATGTTTGGACACACCTACTCATTCAAGGGCTTTCTTGCCAAGAGTGTGCAAAGCTGTCATCAAGGCAAAGGGTGGCTACTTTGAAGGATCTCAAATATAAAATATATTTTGATTTGTTTAACACTTTTTTGGTTACTATATGATTCCATATGTGTTATTTCATAGTTTTGATGTCTCCACTATTGTTCTACAATGTAGAAAATAGTCAAAATAAAATAAAGATCTTGGAATGAGTAGGTATGTCCAAACTTGGGACTGGTACTGTATTCAACGGTTTAGGATTGTTGCTTGTATTCATTCAGCTATATCTTTCTCTAGATAGAATTCCACATGAGCTTCGTACTGTTTTTCTTCAACCAAGTAGTGTGTGATTACTGATGAACACACATTCATCCAGGATTTATTTTCTCCTTTACATCAACAACCTGGGGAATAGTTACAGGGGGGAAGAATGAGCCAATTGGAAACTGGGGATGATTAGGTGGCCATGATGGTATGAAGGCCAGGTTGTGAATTTAGCCAGGACACCAGGGTTAACACTAGGGCTGGGCGATATGGACCAAAAGTCATATCCCGATATATTTAGGCTGAATATCGATATAAGATATATAACCTGATATTTTTTCCGCAAAGTGAGAGCAAATGTTCAGTCAAAGTCAAAGCCAGATATGACATGTCTCAAGTGGTTTTATTGAAACCGGCTATTTCAGTGAACAGTTGAAAAATCAAATGAATAAATAATAAACAGGGCTCTTCACCTGGTTCAGATTAAATGCTCAGCTGTTCAAATAACAATAACATGTAAACATAAACACTGTATAACAACAGGAGAACCTTTTCTGAAATCAAAGCTCCATAAGGTGCACATTTAAATAAAATAAAAAAATCTTAAACAAAAATAGCCTATAAAATAAAATAGGCCTATCTTTTTCTGAAATAAATATTATATATATTTATGAGAAAAGTCAACTTTTTTTTAGTTTGACAACTTTAAATGGCTTATTAAAATCAAATTACAGATTTCTTCTCCTTTCTAACAAATCCACAGATGCAAATAACGAACATTACAAAATAATAAAATATGACAAACCCTAGTAAGGGCAGTAATTATATATAAATAAAGAACAAAATAAAGTGCTCAGTTTGAGAAAATGTTTTTTAAACATCAGCCTGAGATTTAACAAAAAGCAAATGGTACTAAATTTCTTATCTGAACAGCCTCAACCAGTTGCACAAGAAACAGACTATCAACTAAATAAACATTTCCCCTCTTTTTTTACTTTGATAAACAGTAATGCTGTCTTGAGGTAGACATTAGGCACACTGCGGGAAAATGAAGTTTGCAGTGAGCTTTGTTTCGGGTTGTCGACGGCTTGCGGCTGGGGCTTCTGCAGCGCGCAGTTTCACACACTCTTCGTATTGCAGTTTGTGCCACTGTTTTAGGTGGTGAAAAAGATTTGTAGTGCTTCCACCCCTGGCTGGAACTTTTTTATGGCACTGCCTACATATAACGTGATTTTGTTGCTCATCTGATACTTTGAATCTGAACCATCTCCAAATTACTGAGCCAATGCTTTTTCTATTACTAACCAATTCCTCCTCAAAACGCTCCGCAGACGCTGTTGCTTCCTCCATGTTTGTTTTAGTGTCTGTTCCTGCCCCTCCGCCCTCTGTGCATGAAAGAAGAGGCGCGGGGAGCAGCGCAGAGAGCTCCGGGTCTGCAGCTTGCTTGGAGCAAGGATCAAAGCGCAAATTTGAACTATATCGATATATGCGAAATGGTCTAATTTCATATCACATTTAAAATATATCGATATATCGCCCAGCCCTAGTTAACACTCCTACTTTTATGATAAGTACCATGGGATCTATAGAGACCACAGAGAGTCAGGACACCAGGGTTAACACCACTACTCTTATGATAAGTACCATGGATCTATAGAGACCACAGAGAGTCAGGACACCAGGGTTAACACCCCTACTCTTATGATAAGTACCATGGGATCTATAGTGACCACAGAGAGTCAGGACACCAGGGTTAACACCCCTACTCTTATGATAAGTACCATGGATCTAGAGATCACAGAGAGTCAGGACACCAGGGTTAACACCCCTACTCTTATGATAAGTACCACGGGATCTATAGTGACCACAGAGAGTCAGGACACCAGGGTTAACACCCCTACTCTTATGATAAGTACCATGGATCTAGAGACCACAGAGAGTCAGGACACCAGGGTTAACACCCCTACTCTTATGATAAGTACCATGGGATCTATAGAGACCACAGAGAGTCAGGACACCAGGGTTAACACCCCTACTCTTATGATAAGTACCATGGATCTATAGAGACCACAGAGAGTCAGGACACCAGGGTTAACACCCCTACTCTTATGATAAGTACCATGGGATCTATAGAGACCACAGAGAGTCAGGACACCAGGGTTAACACTCCTACTCTTATGATAAGTACCATGGATCTATAGAGACCACAGAGAGTCAGGACACCAGGGTTAACACCCCTACTCTTATGATAAGTACCATGGGATCTATAGAGACCACAGAGAGTCAGGACACCAGGGTTAACACCCCTACTCTTATGATAAGTACCATGGGATCTACAGAGACCACAGACAGTCAGGACACCAGGGTTAACACCCCTACTCTTATGATAAGTACCATGGATCTATAGAGACCACAGAGAGTCAGAACACCTGTTTACCGTCCCATCCGAAAGACAGCACCATGTGATTGTCCCCAATCACTGTCCTGAGGAATTGGGATATTTTTATTCTTTAGACCAGAGGAAAGAGTTCCTCCTACTGGCCCTCCAACACAACTTCCAGCATTTGGTCTCCCATCCACAGACCGACCAGGACCGACCCTGCTTAGCTTCAGTGGCAAGCCAGCAGTGGGATGAAGGGTGGCATGGTTCAATTACAATATAATTACAATATAGTAACACATTGAGCATCAAATACTGTAAGAAATACAGCAGCCAGCACTAAAACAAACCAACCAAACAGCATCCTCACCTGATTGTGGAAGTTGAGCATAGTGGTGGTCTCTATGTCCTTCTTCCCCAGGATCTCCATCTTGACCGGCGACGAGGGGAACTTCCAGGAGAAGTAGTCCAGGAAGTCTGGCAGGTAGGACGCCGCCCCGTGGATGATGCCCATGACGTAATGAGCTGCCTGGGATGACGTGTCCTCACTGAAGGCTAGGGTAACAAACTCCTGGGCGAACTGCTGCATCTCTGCTGGAGACAGGGCCGAGAGCTCGCTGCAGTAGGCGTGTGCCACCAGGGCTCCACCGTTGGGTTGTTCCTCTACGTGGATGAAGCGGGCGAACTCCAGGTTCTCAAAGCCAGGCTGGGGGCACCGTGGCTGGGGGATCTGGAGAGGGGAGGTCATGGGGGAAGCTGGGTCCCAACTACTAATGCTACTGCTACTGCTATTGCTGCTGCTCCATAGGGGCTTGGAGAGGGACAGAGTTGGAGAGGGGCTGTAGCAGTTCTCCTGTTTGATGGATGAGGTGGTGGAGGTGTGGTGGTGGTGGACGGGGAGCGGGGGTTTGAACTCTGTGTGGCCGTGGTGCTGGTGGTGTTGTTTGGAGGCCAGGCCTGCGTGGAGCTCGGAGAGGAGACCAGCACACACGGTCTGGCTGGACCTGCTGTACATCTTGGTCCGTTTCCACTTCTCCTTCTCTCTCTCACTCTCTTTGTGTTTCTTCTTCTTTTTCTTCTTCACCTTTTTAATCTGGAGCTCCTCTGAGTTTATTTTGGGTTTCTGCTTGTCTGGAGAGAGAGGGGGAGAGAGAGAGAGAGAGAGGGGAAAACAGTGTTAATAAAAGAGCTATGAAGACCTGCATGCAGATCCACTACTACCCAGAGCACGCCTGGAATCTAGAGAGAGAGAGATCCACTACTACCCAGAGCACGCCTGGAATCTAGAGAGAGAGAGAGATCCACTACTACCCAGAGCACGCCTGGAATCTAGAGAGAGAGAGAGAGATCCACTACTACCCAGAGCACGCCTGGAATCTAGAGAGAGAGAGAGATCCACTACTACCCAGAGCACGCCTGGAATCTAGAGAGAGAGAGAGAGATCCACTACTACCCAGAGCACGCCTGGAATCTAGAGAGAGAGAGATCCACTACTACCCAGAGCACGCCTGGAATCTAGAGAGAGAGAGATCCACTACTACCCAGAGCACGCCTGGAATCTAGAGAGAGAGAGATCCACTACTACCCAGAGCACGCCTGGAATCTAGAGAGAGAGAGATCCACTACTACCCAGAGCACGCCTGGAATCTAGAGAGAGAGAGAGATCCACTACTACCCAGAGCACGCCTGGAATCTAGAGAGAGAGAGAGATCCACTACTACCCAGAGCACGCCTGGAATCTAGAGAGAGAGAGAGATCCACTACTACCCAGAGCACGCCTGGAATCTAGAGAGAGAGAGATCCACTACTACCCAGAGCACGCCTGGAATCTAGAGAGAGAGAGATCCACTACTACCCAGAGCACGCCTGGAATCTAGAGAGAGAGAGATCCACTACTACCCAGAGCACGCCTGGAATCTAGAGCGAGAGAGATCCACTACTACCCAGAGCACGCCTGGAATCTAGAGAGAGAGAGATCCACTACTACCCAGAGCACGCCTGGAATCTAGAGAGAGAGAGATCCACTACTACCCAGAGCACGCCTGGAATCTAGAGAGAGAGAGAGATCTACTACTACCCAGAGCACGCCTGGAATCTAGAGAGAGAGAGAGAGAGAGAGAGAGAGAGAGAGATCCACTACTACCCAGAGCACGCCTGGAATCTAGAGAGAGAGAGAGAGAGAGAGAGAGAGATCCACTACTACCCAGAGCACGCCTGGAATCTAGAGAGAGAGAGAGAGAGATCCACTACTACCCAGAGCACGCCTGGAATCTAGAGAGAGAGAGAGAGATCCACTACTACCCAGAGCACGCCTGGAATCTAGAGAGAGAGAGAGATCCACTACTACCCAGAGCACGCCTGGAATCTAGAGAGAGAGAGAGATCCACTACTACCCAGAGCACGCCTGGAATCTAGAGAGAGAGAGAGATCCACTACTACCCAGAGCACGCCTGGAATCTAGAGAGAGAGAGAGATCCACTACTACCCAGAGCACGCCTGGAATCTAGAGAGAGAGAGAGATCCACTACTACCCAGAGCACGCCTGGAATCTAGAGAGAGAGAGAGATCCACTACTACCCAGAGCACGCCTGGAATCTAGAGAGAGAGAGAGATCCACTACTACCCAGAGCACGCCTGGAATCTAGAGAGAGAGAGAGATCCACTACTACCCAGAGCACGCCTGGGATCTAGAGAGAGAGAGAGATCCACTACTACCCAGAGCACGCCTGGAATCTAGAGAGAGAGAGATCCCTACTACCCAGAGCACGCCTGGAATCTAGAGAGAGAGAGATCCACTACTACCCAGAGCACGCCTGGAATCTAGAGAGAGAGAGATCCACTACTACCCAGAGCACGCCTGGAATCTAGAGAGAGAGAGATCCACTACTACCCAGAGCACGCCTGGAATCTAGAGAGAGAGAGATCCACTACTACCCAGAGCACGCCTGGAATCTAGAGAGAGAGAGATCCACTACTACCCAGAGCACGCCTGGAATCTAGAGCGAGAGAGATCCACTACTACCCAGAGCACGCCTGGAATCTAGAGAGAGAGAGATCCACTACTACCCAGAGCACGCCTGGAATCTAGAGAGAGAGAGATCCACTACTACCCAGAGCACGCCTGGAATCTAGAGAGAGAGAGATCCACTACTACCCAGAGCACGCCTGGAATCTAGAGAGAGAGAGAGATCCACTACTACCCAGAGCACGCCTGGAATCTAGAGCGAGAGAGAGATCCACTACTACCCAGAGCACGCCTGGAATCTAGAGAGAGAGAGAGATCCACTACTACCCAGAGCACGCCTGGAATCTAGAGCGAGAGAGATCCACTACTACCCAGAGCACGCCTGGAATCTAGAGAGAGAGAGATCCACTACTACCCAGAGCACGCCTGGAATCTAGAGAGAGAGAGATCCACTACTACCCAGAGCACGCCTGGAATCTAGAGAGAGAGAGAGAGATCTACTACTACCCAGAGCACGCCTGGAATCTAGAGAGAGAGAGAGAGAGAGAGAGAGAGAGAGATCCACTACTACCCAGAGCACGCCTGGAATCTAGAGAGAGAGAGAGAGAGAGAGAGAGATCCACTACTACCCAGAGCACGCCTGGAATCTAGAGAGAGAGAGAGAGAGATCCACTACTACCCAGAGCACGCCTGGAATCTAGAGAGAGAGAGAGAGATCCACTACTACCCAGAGCACGCCTGGAATCTAGAGAGAGAGAGATCCACTACTACCCAGAGCACGCCTGGAATCTAGAGAGAGAGAGATCCACTACTACCCAGAGCACGCCTGGAATCTAGAGAGAGAGAGAGATCCACTACTACCCAGAGCACGCCTGGAATCTAGAGAGAGAGAGAGATCCACTACTACCCAGAGCACGCCTGGAATCTAGAGAGAGAGAGAGATCCACTACTACCCAGAGCACGCCTGGAATCTAGAGAGAGAGAGAGATCCACTACTACCCAGAGCACGCCTGGAATCTAGAGAGAGAGAGAGACCCACTACTACCCAGAGCACGCCTGGAATCTAGAGAGAGAGAGAGATCCACTACTACCCAGAGCACGCCTGGAATCTAGAGAGAGAGAGAGATCCACTACTACCCAGAGCACGCCTGGAATCTAGAGAGAGAGAGATCCACTACTACCCAGAGCACGCCTGGAATCTAGAGAGAGAGAGATCCACTACTACCCAGAGCACGCCTGGAATCTAGAGAGAGAGAGATCCACTACTACCCAGAGCACGCCTGGAATCTAGAGAGAGAGAGATCCACTACTACCCAGAGCACGCCTGGAATCTAGAGAGAGAGAGATCCACTACTACCCAGAGCACGCCTGGAATCTAGAGAGAGAGAGATCCACTACTACCCAGAGCACGCCTGGAATCTAGAGAGAGAGAGATCCACTACTACCCAGAGCACGCCTGGAATCTAGAGAGAGAGAGATCCACTACTACCCAGAGCACGCCTGGAATCTAGAGAGAGAGAGATCCACTACTACCCAGAGCACGCCTGGAATCTAGAGAGAGAGAGATCCACTACTACCCAGAGCACGCCTGGAATCTAGAGAGAGAGATCCACTACTACCCAGAGCACGCCTGGAATCTAGAGAGAGAGAGATCCACTACTACCCAGAGCACGCCTGGAATCTAGAGAGAGAGAGATCCACTACTACCCAGAGCACGCCTGGAATCTAGAGAGAGAGAGATCCACTACTACCCAGAGCACGCCTGGAATCTAGAGAGAGAGATCCACTACTACCCAGAGCACGCCTGGAATCTAGAGAGAGAGAGAGAGATCCACTACTACCCAGAGCACGCCTGGAATCTAGAGAGAGAGAGAGAGATCCACTACTACCCAGAGCACGCCTGGAATCTAGAGAGAGAGAGAGATCCACTACTACCCAGAGCACGCCCTGGAATCTAGAGAGAGAGAGATCCACTACTACCCAGAGCACGCCTGAAATCTAGAGAGAGAGATCCACTACTACCCAGAGCACGCCTGGAATCTAGAGAGATCCACTACTACCCAGAGCACGCCTGGAATCTAGAGAGATCCACTACTACCCAGAGCACGCCTGGAATCTAGAGAGAGAGAGATCCACTACTACCCAGAGCACACCTGGAATCTAGAGAGAGAGAGATCCACTACTACCCAGAGCACACCTGGAATCTAGAGAGAGAGATCCACTACTACCCAGAGCACGCCTGGAATCTAGAGAGAGAGAGAGAGATCCACTACTACCCAGAGCACGCCTGGAATCTAGAGAGAGAGAGAGATCCACTACTACCCAGAGCACGCCTGGAATCTAGAGAGAGAGATCCACTACTACCCAGAGCACGCCTGGAATCTAGAGAGAGAGAGATCCACTACTACCCAGAGCACGCCTGGAATCTAGAGAGAGAGAGAGATCCACTACTACCCAGAGCACGCCTGGAATCTAGAGAGAGAGAGATCCACTACTACCCAGAGCACGCCTGGAATCTAGAGAGAGAGAGATCCACTACTACCCAGAGCACGCCTGGAATCTAGAGAGAGAGAGATCCACTACTACCCAGAGCACGCCTGGAATCTAGAGAGAGAGAGATCCACTACTACCCAGAGCACGCCTGGAATCTAGAGAGAGAGAGATCCACTACTACCCAGAGCACGCCTGGAATCTAGAGAGAGAGAGATCCACTACTACCCAGAGCACGCCTGGAATCTAGAGAGAGAGAGATCCACTACTACCCAGAGCACGCCTGGAATCTAGAGAGAGAGAGATCCACTACTACCCAGAGCACGCCTGGAATCTAGAGAGAGAGATCCACTACTACCCAGAGCACGCCTGGAATCTAGAGAGAGAGAGATCCACTACTACCCAGAGCACGCCTGGAATCTAGAGAGAGAGAGATCCACTACTACCCAGAGCACGCCTGGAATCTAGAGAGAGAGAGATCCACTACTACCCAGAGCACGCCTGGAATCTAGAGAGAGAGAGAGCCACTACTACCCAGAGCACGCCTGGAATCTAGAGAGAGAGAGATCCACTACTACCCAGAGCACGCCTGGAATCTAGAGAGAGAGAGATCCACTACTACCCAGAGCACGCCTGGAATCTAGAGAGAGAGAGATCCACTACTACCCAGAGCACGCCTGGAATCTAGAGAGAGAGATCCACTACTACCCAGAGCACGCCTGGAATCTAGAGAGAGAGAGATCCACTACTACCCAGAGCACGCCTGGAATCTAGAGAGAGAGAGATCCACTACTACCCAGAGCACGCCTGGAATCTAGAGAGAGAGAGATCCACTACTACCCAGAGCACGCCTGGAATCTAGAGAGAGAGAGATCCACTACTACCCAGAGCACGCCTGGAATCTAGAGAGAGAGAGATCCACTACTACCCAGAGCACGCCTGGAATCTAGAGAGAGAGATCCACTACTACCCAGAGCACGCCTGGAATCTAGAGAGAGAGAGAGAGAGATCCACTACTACCCAGAGCACGCCTGGAATCTAGAGAGAGAGAGAGAGATCCACTACTACCCAGAGCACGCCTGAAATCTAGAGAGAGAGATCCACTACTACCCAGAGCACGCCTGGAATCTAGAGAGATCCACTACTACCCAGAGCACGCCTGGAATCTAGAGAGAGAAAGAGAGAGAGATCCACTACTACCCAGAGCACGCCTGGAATCTAGAGAGAGAGAGAGATCCACTACTACCCAGAGCACGCCTGGAATCTAGAGAGATCCACTACTACCCAGAGCACGCCTGGAATCTAGAGAGAGAGATCCACTACTACCCAGAGCACACCTGGAATCTAGAGAGAGAGAGATCCACTACTACCCAGAGCACACCTGGAATCTAGAGAGAGAGAGATCCACTACTACCCAGAGCACGCCTGGAATCTAGAGAGATCCACTACTACCCAGAGCACGCCTGGAATCTAGAGAGAGAGAGATCCACTACTACCCAGAGCACACCTGGAATCTAGAGAGAGAGAGAGATCCACTACTACCCAGAGCACGCCTGGAATCTAGAGAGAGAGAGATCCACTACTACCCAGAGCACGCCTGGAATCTAGAGAGAGAGAGATCCACTACTACCCAGAGCACGCCTGGAATCTAGAGAGAGAGAGATCCACTACTACCCAGAGCACGCCTGGAATCTAGAGAGAGAGAGAGAGATCCACTACTACCCAGAGCACGCCTGGAATCTAGAGAGAGAGAGAGAGAGATCCACTACTACCCAGAGCACGCCTGGAATCTAGAGAGAGAGAGATCCACTACTACCCAGAGCACGCCTGGAATCTAGAGAGAGAGAGATCCACTACTACCCAGAGCACACCTGGAATCTAGAGAGAGAGAGAGACATCCACTACTACCCAGAGCACGCCTGGAATCTAGAGAGAGAGAGAGATCCACTACTACCCAGAGCACGCCTGGAATCTAGAGAGAGAGAGAGAGAGAGAGATCCACTACTACCCAGAGCACGCCTGGAATCTAGAGAGAGAGAGATCCACTATTACCCAGAGCACGCCTGGAATCTAGAGAGAGAGATCCACTACTACCCAGAGCATGCCTGGAATCTAGAGAGAGAGAGAGAGATCCACTACTACCCAGAGCATGCCTGGAATCCAGAGAGAGAGAGATCCACTACTACCCAGAGCACACCTGGAATCTAGAGAGATCCACTACTACCCAGAGCACGCCTGGAATCTAGAGAGAGAGAGATCCA
The DNA here is from genome assembly GCF_901001165.1 of Salmo trutta. Taxonomy (NCBI): domain Eukaryota; kingdom Metazoa; phylum Chordata; class Actinopteri; order Salmoniformes; family Salmonidae; genus Salmo; species Salmo trutta. The sequence continues at coordinate 907,001 of NW_021823043.1, forward strand.
CTACTACCCAGAGCACACCTGGAATCTAGAGAGAGAGAGAGATCCACTACTACCCAGAGCACGCCTGGAATCTAGAGAGAGAGAGATCCACTACTACCCAGAGCACGCCTGGAATCTAGAGAGAGAGAGATCCACTACTACCCAGAGCACGCCTGGAATCTAGAGAGAGAGAGATCCACTACTACCCAGAGCACGCCTGGAATCTAGAGAGAGAGAGATCCACTACTACCCAGAGCACGCCTGGAATCTAGAGAGAGATCCACTACTACCCAGAGCACGCCTGGAATCTAGAGAGAGAGATCCACTACTACCCAGAGCACGCCTGGAATCTAGAGAGAGAGAGAGAGAGATCCACTACTACCCAGAGCACGCCTGGAATCTAGAGAGAGAGATCCACTACTACCCAGAGCACGCCTGGAATCTAGAGAGAGAGAGAGAGAGATCCACTACTACCCAGAGCACGCCTGGAATCTAGAGAGAGAGAGAGATCCACTACTACCCAGAGCACGCCTGGAACCTAGAGAGAGAGATCCACTACTACCCAGAGCACGCCTGGAATCTAGAGAGAGAGAGAGAGAGAGAGATCCACTACTACCCAGAGCACGCCTGGAATCTAAAGAGAGAGAGAGAGAGATCCACTACTACCCAGAGCACGCCTGGAATCTAGAGAGAGAGAGAGAGAGAGAGAGAGAGAGAGAGAGAGAGAGAGAGAGATCCACTACTACCCAGAGCACGCCTGGAATCTAGAGAGAGAGAGAGAGAGAGAGATCCACTACTACCCAGAGCACGCCTGGAATCTAGAGAGAGAGATCCACTACTACCCAGAGCACGCCTGGAATCTAGAGAGAGAGATCCACTACTACCCAGAGCACGTCTGGAATCTAGAGAGAGAGAGATCCACTACTGCCCAGAGCACGCCTGGAATCTAGAGAGAGAGAGAGATCCACTACTACCTAGAGCACGCCTGGAATCTAGAGAGAGAGAGAGAGATCCACTACTACCCAGAGCACGCCTGGAATCTAGAGAGAGAGAGAGAGATCCACTACTACCCAGAGCACGCCTGGAATCTAGAGAGAGAGAGAGAGAGATCCACTACTACCCAGAGCACGCCTGGAATCTAGAGAGAGAGAGAGAGATCCACTACTACCCAGAGCACGCCTGGAATCTAGAGAGAGAGAGAGAGAGATCCACTACTACCCAGAGCACGCCTGGAATCTAGAGAGAGAGAGATCCACTACTACCCAGAGCACGCCTGGAATCTAGAGAGAGAGATCCACTACTACCCAGAGCACGCCAGAAATCTAGAGAGAGAGAGAGAGAGATCCACTACTACCCAGAGCACGCCTGGAATCCAGAGAGAGAGAGATCCACTACTACCCAGAGCACGCCTGGAATCTAGAGAGATCCACTACTACCCAGAGCACGCCTGGAATCTAGAGAGAGAGAGATCCACTACTACCCAGAGCACACCTGGAATCTAGAGAGAGAGAGATCCACTACTACCCAGAGCACGCCTGGAATCTAGAGAGAGAGAGATCCACTACTACCCAGAGCACGCCTGGAATCTAGAGAGAGAGAGATCCACTACTACCCAGAGCACGCCTGGAATCTAGAGAGAGAGAGATCCACTACTACCCAGAGCACGCCTGGAATCTAGAGAGAGATCCACTACTACCCAGAGCACGCCTGGAATCTAGAGAGAGAGAGATCCACTACTACCCAGAGCACGCCTGGAATCTAGAGAGAGAGAGAGAGATCCACTACTACCCAGAGCACGCCTGGAATCTACAGAGAGAGATCCACTACTACCCAGAGCACGCCTGGAATCTAGAGAGAGAGAGAGAGAGATCCACTACTACCCAGAGCACGCCTGGAATCTAGAGAGAGAGAGAGATCCACTACTACCCAGAGCACGCCTGGAATCTAGAGAGAGAGAGAGAGAGAGAGAGAGAGAGAGAGAGAGAGAGAGAGAGAGAGAGAGATCCACTACTACCCAGAGCACGCCTGGAATCTAGAGAGAGAGAGAGAGAGAGAGAGATCCACTACTACCCAGAGCACGCCTGGAATCTAGAGAGAGAGAGAGAGAGATCCACTACTACCCAGAGCACGCCTGGAATCTAGAGAGAGAGATCCACTACTACCCAGAGCACGCCTGGAATCTAGAGAGAGATCCACTACTACCCAGAGCACGCCTGGAATCTAGAGAGAGAGATCCACTACTACCCAGAGCACGCCTGGAATCTGGAGAGAGAGAGAGATCCACTACTACCCAGAGCACGCCTGGAATCTAGAGAGAGAGAGATCCACTACTACCCAGAGCACGCCTGGAATCTAGAGAGAGAGAGATCCACTACTACCCAGAGCACGCCTGGAATCTACAGAGAGAGATCCACTACTACCCAGAGCACGCCTGGAATCCAGAGAGAGAGAGATCCACTACTACCCAGAGCACGCCTGGAATCTAGAGAGAGAGAGAGAGAGATCCACTACTACCCAGAGCACGCCTGGAATCTAGAGAGAGAGAGAGAGAGATCCACTACTACCCAGAGCACGCCTGGAATCTAGAGAGAGAGAGATCCACTACTACCCAGAGCACACCTGGAATCTAGAGAGAGAGAGAGACATCCACTACTACCAGAGCACGCCTGGAATCTAGAGAGAGAGAGAGATCCACTACTACCCAGAGCACGCCTGGAATCTAGAGAGAGAGAGATCCACTACTACCCAGAGCACGCCTGGAATCTAGAGAGAGAGATCCACTACTACCCAGAGCACGCCAGAAATCTAGAGAGAGAGAGAGAGATCCACTACTACCCAGAGCACGCCTGGAATCTAGAGAGAGAGAGAGAGAGAGATCCACTACTACCCAGAGCACGCCTGGAATCCAGAGAGAGAGAGATCCACTACTACCCAGAGCACGCCTGGAATCTAGAGAGAGAGAGAGAGAGATCCACTACTACCCAGAGCACGCCTGGAATCTAGAGAGAGAGAGAGAGATCCACTACTACCCAGAGCACGCCTGGAATCTAGAGAGAGAGATCCACTACTACCCAGAGCACGCCTGGAATCTAGAGAGAGAGATCCACTACTACCCAGAGCACGCCTGGAATCTAGAGAGAGAGAGATCCACTACTACCCAGAGCACGCCTGGAATCTAGAGAGAGAGAGAGAGAGATCCACTACTACCCAGAGCACGCCTGGAATCTAGAGAGAGAGAGAGAGAGAGAGAGAGATCCACTACTACCCAGAGCACGCCTGGAATCTAGAGAGAGAGAGATCCACTACTGCCCAGAGCACGCCTGGAATCTAGAGAGAGAGAGAGATCCACTACTACCTAGAGCACGCCTGGAATCTAGAGAGAGAGAGAGAGATCCACTACTACCCAGAGCACGCCTGGAATCTAGAGAGAGAGAGAGAGATCCACTACTACCCAGAGCACGCCTGGAATCTAGAGAGAGAGAGAGAGAGATCCACTACTACCCAGAGCACGCCTGGAATCTAGAGAGAGAGAGATCCACTACTACCCAGAGCACACCTGGAATCTAGAGAGAGAGAGAGACATCCACTACTACCAGAGCACGCCTGGAATCTAGAGAGAGAGAGAGATCCACTACTACCCAGAGCACGCCTGGAATCTAGAGAGAGAGAGATCCACTACTACCCAGAGCACGCCTGGAATCTAGAGAGAGAGATCCACTACTACCCAGAGCACGCCAGAAATCTAGAGAGAGAGAGAGAGATCCACTACTACCCAGAGCACGCCTGGAATCCAGAGAGAGAGAGATCCACTACTACCCAGAGCACGCCTGGAATCTAGAGAGATCCACTACTACCCAGAGCACGCCTGGAATCTAGAGAGAGAGAGATCCACTACTACCCAGAGCACACCTGGAATCTAGAGAGAGAGAGATCCACTACTACCCAGAGCACGCCTGGAATCTAGAGAGAGAGAGATCCACTACTACCCAGAGCACGCCTGGAATCTAGAGAGAGAGAGATCCACTACTACCCAGAGCACGCCTGGAATCTAGAGAGAGAGAGATCCACTACTACCCAGAGCACGCCTGGAATCTAGAGAGAGATCCACTACTACCCAGAGCACGCCTGGAATCTAGAGAGAGAGAGATCCACTACTACCCAGAGCACGCCTGGAATCTAGAGAGAGAGAGAGAGAGATCCACTACTACCCAGAGCACGCCTGGAATCTACAGAGAGAGATCCACTACTACCCAGAGCACGCCTGGAATCTAGAGAGAGAGAGAGAGAGAGAGATCCACTACTACCAGAGCACGCCTGGAATCTAGAGAGAGAGAGAGATCCACTACTACCCAGAGCACGCCTGGAATCTAGAGAGAGAGAGAGAGAGAGAGAGAGAGAGAGAGAGAGAGAGAGAGAGAGATCCACTACTACCCAGAGCACGCCTGGAATCTAGAGAGAGAGAGAGAGATCCACTACTACCCAGAGCACGCCTGGAATCTAGAGAGAGAGATCCACTACTACCCAGAGCACGCCTGGAATCTAGAGAGAGAGATCCACTACTACCCAGAGCACGCCTGGAATCTAGAGAGAGAGATCCACTACTACCCAGAGCACGCCTGGAATCTGGAGAGAGAGAGAGATCCACTACTACCCAGAGCACGCCTGGAATCTAGAGAGAGAGAGATCCACTACTACCCAGAGCACGCCTGGAATCTAGAGAGAGAGAGATCCACTACTACCCAGAGCACGCCTGGAATCTAGAGAGAGAGAGATCCACTACTACCCAGAGCACGCCTGGAATCTAGAGAGAGAGATCCACTACTACCCAGAGCACGCCTGGAATCTAGAGAGAGAGATCCACTACTACCCAGAGCACGCCTGGAATCTAGAGAGAGAGAGAGATCCACTACTACCCAGAGCACGCCTGGAATCTAGAGAGAGAGAGAGAGATCCACTACTACCCAGAGCACGCCTGGAATCTAGAGAGAGAGAGAGATCCACTACTACCCAGAGCACACCTGGAATCTAGAGAGAGAGAGAGATCCACTACTACCCAGAGCACGCCTGGAATCTAGAGAGAGAGAGAGATCCACTACTACCCAGAGCACGCCTGGAATCTAGAGAGAGAGAGATCCACTACTACCCAGAGCACGCCTGGAATCTAGAGAGAGAGAGATCCACTACTACCCAGAGCACGCCTGGAATCTAGAGAGAGAGAGATCCACTACTACCCAGAGCACGCCTGGAATCTAGAGAGAGAGATCCACTACTACCCAGAGCACGCCTGGAATCTAGAGAGAGAGAGAGAGAGAGATCCACTACTACCCAGAGCACGCCTGGAATCCAGAGAGAGAGAGATCCACTACTACCCAGAGCACGCCTGGAATCTAGAGAGAGAGAGAGAGAGATCCACTACTACCCAGAGCACGCCTGGAATCTAGAGAGAGAGAGAGAGATCCACTACTACCCAGAGCACGCCTGGAATCTAGAGAGAGAGATCCACTACTACCCAGAGCACGCCTGGAATCTAGAGAGAGAGATCCACTACTACCCAGAGCACGCCTGGAATCTAGAGAGAGAGAGATCCACTACTACCCAGAGCACGCCTGGAATCTAGAGAGAGAGAGAGAGAGATCCACTACTACCCAGAGCACGCCTGGAATCTAGAGAGAGAGAGAGAGAGAGAGAGAGAGAGATCCACTACTACCCAGAGCACGCCTGGAATCTAGAGAGAGAGATCCACTACTACCCAGAGCACGCCTGGAATCTAGAGAGAGAGATCCACTACTACCCAGAGCACGCCTGGAATCTAGAGAGAGAGATCCACTACTACCCAGAGCACGCCTGGAATCTAGAGAGAGAGATCCACTACTACCCAGAGCACGCCTGGAATCTAGAGAGATCCACTACTACCCAGAGCACGCCTGGAATCTAGAGAGATCCACTACTACCCAGAGCACGCCTGGAATCTAGAGAGATCCACTACTACCCAGAGCACGCCTGGAATCTAGAGAGATCCACTACTACCCAGAGCACGCCTGGAATCTAGAGAGAGATCCACTACTACCCAGAGCACGCCTGGAATCTAGAGAGAGAGAGAGATCCACTACTACCCAGAGCACGCCTGGAATCTAGAGAGAGAGAGAGATCCACTACTACCCAGAGCACGCCTGGAATCTAGAGAGAGAGAGAGATCCACTACTACCCAGAGCACGCCTGGAATCTAGAAAGAGAGAGAGATCCACTACTACCCAGAGCACGCCTGGAATCTAGAGAGAGAGAGAGATCCACTACTACCCAGAGCACGCCTGGAATCTAGAGAGAGAGAGAGATCCACTATTACCAAGAGCACGCCTGGAATCTAGAGAGAGAGAGAGAGATCCACTACTACCCAGAGCACGCCTGGAATCTAGAGAGAGAGAGAGAGAGAGATCCACTACTACCCAGAGCACGCCTGGAATCTAGAGAGAGAGAGAGAGAGAGATCCACTACTACCCAGAGCACGCCTGGAATCTAGAGAGAGAGAGATCCACTACTACCCAGAGCACGCCTGGAATCTAGAGAGAGAGAGATCCACTACTACCCAGAGCACGCCTGGAATCTAGAGAGAGAGAGATCCACTACTACCCAGAGCACGCCTGGAATCTAGAGAGAGAGAGATCCACTACTACCCAGAGCATGCCTGGAATCTAGAGAGAGAGATCCACTACTACCCAGAGCACGCCTGGAATCTAGAGAGAGAGATCCACTACTACCCAGAGCACGTCTGGAATCTAGAGAGAGAGAGAGAGAGAGAGAGAGATCCACTACTACCCAGAGCACGCCTGGAATCTAGAGAGAGAGAGAGAGAGAGAGAGAGATCCACTACTACCCAGAGCACGCCTGGAATCCAGAGAGAGAGAGATCCACTACTACCCAGAGCACGCCTGGAATCTAGAGAGATCCACTACTACCCAGAGCACGCCTGGAATCTAGAGAGAGAGAGATCCACTACTACCCAGAGCACACCTGGAATCTCTAGAGAGAGAGAGATCTACTACTACCCAGAGCACGCCTGGAATCTAGAGAGAGAGAGATCCACTACTACCCAGAGCACGCCTGGAATCTAGAGAGAGAGAGATCCACTACTACCCAGAGCACGCCTGGAATCTAGAGAGAGAGAGATCCACTACTACCCAGAGCACGCCTGGAATCTAGAGAGAGAGAGATCCACTACTACCCAGAGCACGCCTGGAATCTAGAGAGAGAGATCCACTACTACCCAGAGCACGCCTGGAATCTAGAGAGAGAGAGAGAGAGATCCACTACTACCCAGAGCACGCCTGGAATCTAGAGAGAGATCCACTACTACCCAGAGCACGCCTGGAATCTAGAGAGAGAGATCCACTACTACCCAGAGCACGCCTGGAATCTAGAGAGAGAGAGAGAGAGATCCACTACTACCCAGAGCACGCCTGGAATCTAGAGAGAGAGAGAGAGAGAGATCCACTACTACCCAGAGCACGCCTGGAATCTAGAGAGAGAGAGATAGAGATCCACTACTACCCAGAGCACGCCTGGAATCTAGAGAGAGATCCACTACTACCCAGAGCACGCCTGGAATCTAGAGAGAGAGAGAGAGATCCACTACTACCCAGAGCACGCCTGGAATCTAGAGAGATCCACTACTACCCAGAGCACGCCTGGAATCTAGAGAGAGATCCACTACTACCCAGAGCACGCCTGGAATCTAGAGAGAGAGAGAGAGATCCACTACTACCCAGAGCACGCCTGGAATCTAGAGAGATCCACTACTACCCAGAGCACGCCTGGAATCTAGAGAGAGAGAGAGATCCACTACTACCCAGAGCACGCCTGGAATCTAGAGAGATCCACTACTACCCAGAGCACGCCTGGAATCTAGAGAGAGAGAGAGATCCACTACTACCCAGAGCACGCCTGGAATCTAGAGAGAGAGAGAGATCCACTACTACCCAGAGCACTCCTGGAATCTAGAGAGAGAGAGAGATCCACTACTACGCAGAGCACGCCTGGAATCTAGAGAGAGAGAGATCCACTACTACCCAGAGCACGCCTGGAATCTAGAGAGAGAGAGATCCACTACTACCCAGAGCACGCCTGGAATCTAGAGAGAGAGAGATCCACTACTACCCAGAGCACGTCTGGAATATAGAGAATCAATGAGGAGAGTAGAGGAGGAAGAGAGGAGGCTCTGGTTGAGGTGTTACTGTAGCTCTAAACCCAGAGGAACAACTACTGCCATCAATACATGAAGAGCTTCATTAGCCCTGTATTATTACCATGGTCCCAGCTATAGGCCTAGGTGCTTCAGCCAACTCCTCTGACTACTGACATGTGGCATGATTATATTACCACTCAAAAGGAGCAAAACAATTGGGCTTACAATTAGACAGAGGACAACTCTGAGGAATTATTCATTACAGTAACCAGAGAGCTTGGACACTGCTGTTAGAAAACTGTAATAAACTGGATTCAGTGGAGTGATCAGTTCAGTGTGTATTATTTTGGTTTGGCGGTCCAGGGTGTGTCGAACGGGGGAGGGCCGTAGCGGTCCAGGGGGTGGAACGGGGGAGCGCCGTAGCGGTCCAGGGGGTGTCGAACGGGGGAGCGCCGTAGCGGTCCAGGGGGTGTCGAACGGGGGAGCGCCGTAGCGGTCCAGGGGGTGGAACGGGGGAGCGGTCCAGGGGAGCACCGTCGCGGTCCAGGGGAGCGCCGTCGCAGTCCAGGGGAGCGCCGTCGCGGTCCAGGGGGTGGAACGGGGGACGGCCGTAGCGGTCCAGGGGAGAGCAGTAGCAGTATACATCCCAAATGGCACCATAATCCCTGTTTAGTGCACTACTTTTGACCATGGCCCATAGGGCCAGATTGTGCCATTTGGGACACAGCACAATTCAGGAGGCAGAGCTACTGTAGGTGGGGCCGTTTGGCATCTCATCAGAACCAGAGAACTGTGTAATATTTTCAGATCACCTGCCAAATGACCCGTTGTTACCTGCCTGCTGCTACCTGTGGGAAGCAGCTCTTTAAGAGCAGACAAAATAACAGCCCGACGTGATCTCCATGCTCTGCTCTCGTTAGTCTATGTACAGGACTAACCAGCTCTACCCCCAAGCCTGAACACCCCCCTTTTACACTGCTGCTACTCTGTTATTATCTATGCATAGTCACTTTAATAACTCTACCTACATGTACATATTACCTCGACTAACCGGTGCCCTGCACATTGACTCTGTACCATAACACCCTGTATATAACCCCACTATTGTTATTTTACTGCTGTTCTTTAATTATTTGTAACTTTTATTTATTTCTTTAGGTTGGATTTGATTGGGAGTCCCATAGACCGGCGCACAGTTGGCCCAGCGTGGTCCGTGTTCGGCCGGTGGAGGCCTCATTGTAAATAAGAATTTGTTCTTAACTGACTTTCCTAGTTAAATAAAACGTTAAATAAAATTTAAAAAATAACTTAATATTTCATATTTAAATAATTAGTAGCTGCTTTTCAGAAATTACATCAAGGTTATGACTGGAAAAAGAACAAAAACAAGGAACAAAATAAAACACTGAGTATTAGAGTGAAAATGTTACCGGCTGTCATTTAGCAAAGTAATAATAACACATCACCCATTTACAGAAGGAAGGAAGTATTGATGCATTTTGGAAAGTCCACACACCAGAACTTGTGATGGTAACAAAAAATATATATATATAAAAAAATAAAAAAATGTTTTTTATATCGATAGTTACATATTGTGATATGGACGACATTATATAGACTCAAAGTATCGATTTGTAAAATATAAGAAAGTGATATTTTCCATCCTATAGCTTGTTCTCCTTTTTAAATAGTGAGTCAACATGTTTTCAGCACTTATCTCCATGACTGATGACTCATTTTCTCATCTCTCTACAGCAGACATATGTTTGGAACATTAAACCGCAATACATACAGAATCATGAATGTCCCAATGCATACACTTTAAATAATGCCCCTTTAATGTTTACATATCTTACATTACTCATATCATATGTATACTGTATTTTCTACCATCTGTTGCACTTTGCCTATGCCGCTCAGCCATCGCTCATCCATATATTTATATGTACATATTCTCATTCACCCCTTTTAGATGTGTGTATGAGGTAGATGTTGGAGAACTGTTAGATATTACTGCACTGTCGGAACCAGAAGCACAATGAGTTCGCTACACTCGCATTAACATCTGCTAACCATGTGCATGTGGCCGTTAACATCTGCTGCTAACCATATGCATGCGGCCATTAACATCTGCTGCTAACCATGTGTATGTATGTAGCCATTAACATCTGCTGCTAACCATGTGTATGTATGTAGCCATTAACATCTGCTGCTAACCATGTGTATGTATGTAGCCATTAACATCTGCTGCTAACCATGTGTATGTATGTAGCCATTAACATCTGCTGCTAACCATGTGTATGTATGTAGCCATTAACATCTGCTGCTAACCATGTGTATGTATGTAGCCATTAACATCTGCTAACCATGTGCATGTATGTGACCATTAACATCTGCTAACCATGTGTATGTAACCATTAACATCTGCTAACCATGTGCATGTATGTGACCATTAACATCTGCTAACCATGTGCATGTATGTGACCATTAACATCTGCTAACCATGTGCATGTATGTGACCATTAACATCTGCTAACCATGTGCATGTATGTGACCATTAACATCTGCTAACCATGTGTATGTATGTGACCATTAACATCTGCTAACCATGTGTATGTATGTGACCATTAACATCTGCTAACAATGTGCATGTAACCATTAACATCTGCTAACCATGTGTATGTGGCCATTAACATCTGCTAACCATGTGTATGTGGCCATTAACATCTGCTAACCATGTGCATGTGGCCATTAACATCTGCTAACCATGTGCATGTGGCCATTAACATCTGCTAACCATGTGTATGTGACAAATACAATTATTTGAGTATATCGGCACCTCAGTATCGCGATTATATAGTATAGTGAGGTCACTGGCAATTCAGCCCTATTCAGAACCTCAATATTGAGTCACATTTGAATATGTATATTTTTTAAGTAAAAATCTGCTGGTTGTGTGTGGACTGACTCTCCACTACACACATCAACAAAACCACCCAGCCATAAGATCCAGCCAGACTGCCCTTTACAGTAGACAGACAGCTAAAGGCCTGCGGTTGGTTGTCTGATCCGTCACAACCACCCTGCCACGCCCAAACACATTTCAAAGCCCCGTCTCCCACTCCTCTATGACATAATAATAGTACAACAACGGTGTGATATGTAGATATACAGGTAACTGCCAAAATAAAGGAAACACCAACATTGTATGTCAATAGGGCATTGTGCCACCACAAGCTGCCAGAACAGCTTCACTGTGCCTTGGCATAGATTCTACAAGTGTCTGGAACAAAACATTCCATTTGCTGTTTTGTTGATGGAAAACGGTGTCTCAGTCACCGCTTCAGAATCTTCCGTAAGTGATGAATTGGGTTGAGATATGGTGACTGGCATATGGCGAAACGTCAGATCTGGTGACAGACGGCAGCGGCATATGGCGAAACGTCAGATCTGGTGACAGACGGCAGCGGCATATGGCGAAACGTCAGATCTGGTGACAGACGGCAGCGGCATTTGGCGAAACGTCAGATCTGGTGACAGACGGCAGCGGCATATGGCGAAACGTCAGATCTGGTGACAGACGGCAGTGGCATATGGCGAAACGTCAGCAAGTTGAGCGGCGTTCGTCACTGAAGCTCCCAGAGATCTCTTCTTCTAGCCACGGTAGTCATAATAACAGGCGACTGGGCAGCATTTTTAAACATGACCCTAAGCACCATGGGATGTTAATTCCACACCTGTATGGAAGCACCTGCTTTCAATATACTTTGCATCCCTCATTTACTCAAGTGTTTCCTTTATTTTGGCAGTTACCAGTAGATTTGTATACATGGTAGCGACTAGTCCGAGCCCGTGTTTATTTTGGTATGTGTGATGTGTGTGCGTTTATGGCAGGATGGTGTAGCTGGGAGCACATGGCTGTCAGAACAGGTGAGCCTGCTACAGTGACATGGCCTGGTTCAGAGGAGCTGCTGCTTCACTATAGCCCCAACACACACGCCTCTGGAGCACACACACACACACACACACACAGAGAGAGACAGAGCAAGCGAGCAAGAGAGAGCAAGAGAGAGCAAGAGCGAGAGAGTAAGAGCGAGAGAGTATGTGGGGTAGAGAAGGGGGGGAGCAGGAGAAAACAGAGTGAGCGAGTGAGAGAGTATGTGGGGTAGAGAAGGGGGGGGAGCAGGAGAAAACAGAGTGAGCGAGTGAGAGAGTATGTGGGGTAGAGAAGGGGGGGGAGCAGGAGAAAACAGAGTGAGCGAGTGAGAGAGTATGTGGGGTAGAGAAGGAGAGGGGGGAGCAGGAGAAAACAGAGTGAGCGAGGGAGAGAGTATGTGGGGTAGAGAAGGAGAGGGGGGAGCAGGAGAAAACAGTGTATTATACTGTGATGCTGTTAATCCAGAGAGCTCTTCATCCCCCATCACCCCCCCCCCCCCCCCTCTACCATTTTACAAGTAGGACAGCAGGCCAGACAGTTATTCAAACCATGATCCCTGTGTGAGAGAGTTCAGATGTGTCTAAACACAGAGTACACCGTCAGGGTTTATCAAAACGGAGCTTAGGTGGTGGGCGTGGCAACGGCGCGGTCGGCGCCTCTGTCGGCGCCTCTAAAATTCAGGAGGCCCCCATCTTGACGATGTAGATTTGTTTATGGTTTTTAAAAACATTTTTAAGCCAATTTCCTGCAATTCTACACCTTCTGCCATGGCAAATGCTTTGTTTGTTTTGCTCAAACATAAAATCAATACTGCTAAATTCATCGTTTTTTGAATTTTCTATTCTCCCTGAATGTCTAGCTTTTATTTTGGCGATGTCAGTTCTCAAAGATTATATAATAAAAATATTAAGGGTCCATTATAATTTCTTCATACTTTGTAACGGGTTTCAGTTTTAAATTCACACTGAAAGCGTTTTTCCATCTTAAAAACAGATTTTTGGACTTTAGGCAGCCCGCCCAAGGATTTCAATGGCTGAAAACACCCTGCCAGTACACAGAGAACATGTGCCTCACAGCTGGAGAGGCCATACAACCAGCCCCTAAAACATAATCCACTAAATGTTATGAAACAAACAGTAGAAATACTGGAAGACAGAGACAAACAGAATGGGAGAGAGAGAGGGTTTAATATGACTAATAGACTGGGTGAGCTCAGCAGTAGCTAGAATGCTCTGGATTTCCCCCCAGTCTACACTACGGCTCAGTATCTCTACAGTCTAGAGAGGCTACTAGCTGCTCACTAACAGGCCGCTGATGACCTAATCTAGGACACCCTGACGCTCAGACTACGTATTACAGAGACTAAGCTTGCTGTGCATACAAACAAACCTCCAGTGTCACAGTGCATAGTCTAGTTATCTAGGTCAATCTGCCTGCACCTAAAACACCAACTATAAACAGAGACCGATAGTCAACTGGAAAAGCCTGCAGGAAGTTTACAAATATGATTGATTCATTTTGTATGCACACAAAGCAAGCAAGTACTAAATATTTGCTCAAGGAGTACAGTTTTGTTTAAACATAATTCATTCCTGAGGAGAGAGACATGACATTGAGAACACAGTTTCCCCCTGCACAGCATCTACACAGCATCCGTTTCCCCCTGCCCAGCATCCGTTTCCCCCTGCCCAGCATCCGTTTCCCCCTGCCCAGCATCCGTTTCCCCCTGCCCAGCATCCGTTTCCCCCTGCCCAGCATCCGTTTCCCCCTGCCCAGCATCCGTTTCCCCCTACATAGCTGAAGCAGCATTTGACAGAGCACCAAACAATGCCACTGAAATGGTTCCAAAATGCCATAAATTGATCAGCACCCTAAAGCCACATGCATGGAACTGACAGCGTTGTGTTCCTAAAGCCACAGTAAAATCTACATCAGTGGTGAGGGTGAAGAAGAGGAAGTCAATTAGCTGTGGTCACAGATGATTACCATAACAGGCCGATACCGCCTGCCCGGCGGCGACAGGCCGATACCGCCTGCCCGGCGGCGACAGGCCGATACCGCCTGCCCGGCGGCGACAGACCGATACCGCCTGCCCAGCGGTGCTCTGGATAATATAGGCACTTAAAACACACACACACACACACACACACACACACCAGTGTGACTATTTCACTAAACCAGACATGTTTTTTCAGTTGATTTCCAATTGTTGTCGTTTCCCCTCTAATCCTACTTCTCTTTCTCTGCCACGACACAATGCACCGTCTCTGTTGAGTAATACGCTGATCCTCTACACACGGGGCTCTCAGTGGTGCGTACTGAGACCCCTCCTGTACTACCTGCTCACCCACGACTGTGTGGCCGCGCACGACTCCAACACTATTAAGTTTGCTGACGACACGACGGGGGTAGGCCAGCTCACCGATGAGACAGCCTATAGGGAGGAGGTAAGTGACAACCTCACCCTCTACGTCAGCAAGACAAAGGAAATGGAGGGCCGAGCACGCCCCCATTCTCATCGACGGGATTGGAGCGAGTCGAGAACTTCAATTTCTTCTGTGTCCACATCACTAAGGAATTATCATGGTCCACACATACCAACCCAGTCGTGAAGAAGGCACGACAACAGAGGCTGAAAAGATTTGGTACAGGTCCTCAGATCCTCAACAGGTTCTCCAGCTGCACCACAGAGAGCATCTTGACTGGCTGGATCACCGCCTGGTATAGCAACAGCTTGGCAATCCGACCGCAAGGCTCTACAGAGGGGTAAGGCTCTACAGAGGGGTAAGGCTCTACAGAGGGGTAAGGCTCTACAGAGGGGCAGTGCTCTACAGAGGGGCAGTGCTCTACAGAGGGCTAGCGCTCTACAGAGGGCTAGCGCTCTACAGAGGGCTAGCGCTCTACAGAGGGCTAGCGCTCTACAGAGGGCTAGCGCTCTACAGAGGGCTAGCGCTCTACAGAGGGCTAGCGCTCTACAGAGGGCTAGCGCTCTACAGAGGGCTAGCGCTCTACAGAGGGCTAGCGCTCTACAGAGGGCTAGCGCTCTACAGAGGGCTTGCGCTCTACAGAGGGCTTGCGCTCTACAGAGGGCTTGCGCTCTACAGAGGGGCAGCGCTCTACAGAGGGGCAGCGCTCTACAGAGGGGCAGCGCTCTACAGAGGGGCAGCGCTCTACAGAGGGGCAGCGCTCTACAGAGGGGCAGCGCTCTACAGAGGGGCAGTCCTCTACAGAGGGGCAAGGCTCTACAGAGGGGCAGTGCTCTACAGAGGGGCAGTGCTCTACAGAGGGGCAAGGCTCTACAGAGGGGGAGCGCTCTACAGAGGGATAGAGAACACTACGGGGTGGAGTGAGTCCTGGATGAGAACACTACATAACATATAGTGACTGTACTAAAGACAGTGCTAGGTGGTGTGAGCAGAGGCTCACTCCCAGGTCTCCCTCCTGCTAGGACTGAGCAGCACCACGAAGGAAGAGCAGCCTGTCCGTTTCCTGTCCCCAGTCAGAGATACAGACACAGGCCTGTGACTCCCAGCTCAGCCTCTCACACAGAGACCAGGCTCAGTCACACTGCAGTAGTAGTCAGTACACTATGAAAGATAATACTCACTATCCTACACATTCTGCCATGGATGATGCTGTCTGAGTGACTCAAACACCACAGGGGGCACCATGCCATGACAAACATACTCCTGAAAGGACCATTTATAACATTGGAGATTCTCCCTGACTGTCTAGCTTTTATTTAGGTGATTGTTAGTTCCCAAATATGGACTTATTTAAATATATATAAGTCCATTATATTTTCTACATACCTTATCTTTTCTTTTTTTAATTTTGAACATAAGTGGCCCGAAAAAAACAGCTAAGCAACTCCCCCAAACTATTTTCTATGCAGAAAAACCTGTGTGTGTGTGTGTGTGTGTGTGTGTGTGTGTGTGTGTGTGTACACAAGGGGCAAAAGAGAGAGGGAAATCTGAGTCTGTGTTGCCTTGCTGCGATAGTCAAGCCCCTGACTGTTAGTCCTCAGCTGGGGTTTAGGGTCATAACCTTTAGAGCAGACTGGTGTTGTGCTGAAAGCCTTCTGCCCGACACACAGTCAGTGTAGGGGTCATATTGATGGAGGGGGCTGGAGTACAGCATTAAGACCAGTCAGACACACAGAAAGAGGGGTCATATTGATAGAGGGGGCTGGAGTACAGCATTAAGAGCAGTCAGACACACAGAAAGAGGGGTCATATTGATAGAGGGGTCAGCGCCACTGTACTAAGCAGAGCACCAGTCATAGTGTTAGGACTGTGTACAGGTCAGTCCAACGGTGAACATGATTCAGCACAGCTAACAATGACCTACCTCTTTCAGCATGTTCACCTGCTAACACACCAGGAACTCATTTGGTGACTTTTGAATGTGCATACACACATACAATGTTGGGTGTGTGTACATATTGGTACACTGGTATAGTTGAAGGACAGACGGGTATAAATAGCAGCAGAGTAAACTGATACAGAACTCTGCTCTCTCAACCTCACGTCACATTAACACAACACCCGCTGACTGACTGGGAGGTTTCCCTCTGACTCCACCACTGGCTGACTGGCTGCCTGGCTGACTGACTGGGAGGCTTCCCTCTGACTCCACCACTGGCTGACTGACTGGCTGCCTGGGAGGTTTCCCTCTGACTCCACCACTGACTGACTGGGAGGTTTCCCTCTGACTCCACCACTGGCTGACTGGGAGGTTTCCCTCTGACTCCACCACTGGCTGACTGACTGGGAGGTTTCCCTCTGACTCCACCACTGACTGGGAGGTTTCCCTCTGACTCCACCACTGGCTGCCTGGCTGGCTGCCTGACTGACTGGGAGGCTTCCCTCTGACTGGCTGACTGCCTGACTGACTGGGAGGCTTCCCTCTGACTCCACCACTGGCTGGCTGACTGGCTGCCTGGCTGTCTGACTGGGAGGCTTCCCTCTGACTCCACCACTGGCTGACTGGCTGCCTGGCTGACTTCCCTCTGACTGGCTGCCTGACTGACTGGGAGGCTTCCCTCTGGCTGACTGCCTGACTGACTGACTGGGAGGTTTCCCTCTGACTCCACCACTGGCTGACTGACTGGCTGGCTGGCTGGGAGGCTTCCCTCTGACTCCACCACTGACTGACTGGCTGCCTGACTGACTAGCTGTGCTGGCTGTCTGGACATTGAGCGATCGTTTTACAGACATGGGAAGTCACTCTAACAGTCTAAATAAATAAAACTCTGGCTGCCCGGCAGGCTGCCCGGCACGCTGCATCATGTCATGGACATTGTGTAAGGTCAGGAAAATGGCAGCAGGTCTGGGGAGTTCAGTCCCACCACCACACCAGTCATTACAGCCTATTGAAGAGCAGGTTGAGGAGAGGGCACGCTGCTAGTTAAAAGACAGCTGTAGCTGCTAATATAGCACAATTATTACATCATTATTGCTATTACACAACTATGAATAATTTGGCAGCACTTAGGCCAGTCTCTATCACAGAAATATAGGACAACATCAGATATGAATAGCTAAGGCTGGCTCACAGTGGGCTAAATGTGTCCAAATCATACGTTGATTCACATGGGGAGAGAGAGGGAGACAGAGAGATGGAGAGAGAGGGGGGAATCATAAGACAGCCATCTGTCTCAGCTAAACTCTGGATTGGAGAACAGGAGTCTGTTTGTGTGACTGAACCATCTAGTGAACACAGCCTACTCTCAGGGCCTCTCCCTCCCAAATAGCACCCTATTCCCTATATAGTGCACTACCCTGGTCAGAAGCACTTTTAAGGGAATAGCATGACATTAGGGATCAGCCAACTCTCAGTCTGAGCCAGAACCATCACTTCAGCAGCTGTTCCAGTTAAAGGCTTTAGTCACAGGCTGAGTATTCTGGGCCCTGGTTCTAGCCTAGCCTGGCCCTGCCACTCTGGGGCCCTGGTTCTAGCCTAGCCCTGCCCCTCTGGGGCCCTGGTTCTAGCCTAGCCCTGCCCCTCTGGGGGCCTGGTTCTAGCCTAGCCCTGCCCCTCTGGGGGCCTGGTTCTAGCCTAGCCCTGCCCCTCTGGGGGCCTGGTTCTAGCCTAGCCCTGCCCCTCTGGGGGCCTGGTTCTAGCCTAGCCCTGCCCCTCTGGGGGCCTGGTTCTAGCCTAGCCCTGCCACTCTGGGGGCCTGGTTCTAGCCTAGCCCTGCCACTCTGGGGGCCTGGTTCTAGCCTAGCCCTGCCACTCTGGGGGCCTGGTTCTAGCCTAGCCCTGCCACTCTGGGGGCCTGGTTCTAGCCTAGCCTTGCCACTCTGGGGGCCTGGTTCTAGCCCAGCCCTGCCACTCTGGGGGCCTGGTTCTAGCCCAGCCCTGCCACTCTGGGGGCCTGGTTCTAGCCTAGCCCTGCCACTCTGGGGGCCTGGTTCTAGCCTAGCCCTGCCACTCTGGGGCCTGGTTCTAGCCTAGCCCTGCAACTCTAGGCCCTGGTTCTAGCCCTGGTTATAGCCTGCCACTCTGGGCCCTGGTTATAGCCCTGCCAAGGAGAGACTCTGGGCCCTGGTTATAGCCCTGCCAAGGAGAGACTCTGGGCCCTGGTTATAGCCCTGCCAAGGAGAGACTCTGGGCCCTGGTTATAGCCCTGCCAAGGAGAGAGTCTGGGCCCTGGTTATAGCCCTGCCAAGGAGAGACTCTGGGCCCTGGTTATAGCCCTGCCAAGGAGAGACTCTGGGCCCTGGTTATAGCCCTGCCAAGGAGAGACTCTGGGCTCTGGTTATAGCCCTGCCAAGGAGAGACTCTGGGCCCTGGTTATAGCCCTGCCAAGGAGAGACTCTGGGCCCTGGTTATAGCCCTGCCAAGGAGAGACTCTGGGCCCTGGTTATAGCCCTGCCAAGGAGAGACTCTGGGCCCTGGTTATAGCCCTGCCAAGGAGAGACTCTGGGCCCTGGTTATAGCCCTGCCAAGGAGAGACTCTGGGCCCTGGTTATAGCCCTGCCAAGGAGAGAGTCTGGGCCCTGGTTATAGCCCTGCCAAGGAGAGACTCTGGGCCCTGGTTATAGCCCTGCCAAGGAGAGACTCTTGGCCCTGGTTATAGCCCTGCCAAGGAGAGACTCTGGGCTCTGGTTATAGCCCTGCCAAGGAGAGACTCTGGGCCCTGGTTATAGCCCTGCCAAGGAGAGACTCTGGGCCCTGGTTATAGCCCTGCCAAGGAGAGACTCTGGGCCCTGGTTATAGCCCTGCCAAGGAGAGACTCTGGGCCCTGGTTATAGCCCTGCCAAGGAGAGACTCTGGGCCCTGGTTATAGCCCTGCCAAGGAGAGACTCTGGGCCCTGGTTATAGCCCTGCCAAGGAGAGACTCTGGGCCCTGGTTATAGCCCTGCCAAGGAGAGACTCTGGGCCCTGGTTATAGCCCTGCCAAGGAGAGACTCTGGGCCCTGGTTATAGCCCTGCCAAGGAGAGACTCTGGGCCCTGGTTATAGCCCTGCCAAGGAAAGACTCTGGGTCCTGGTTATAGCCCTGCCAAGGAAATACTCTGGGCCCTGGATATAGCCTAGCCCTGCCAAGGAAATACTCTGGGTCTAAGTTATACGGCTAACTCGGGTCTGGAGTTTATCCTCATCAGGTGATGAGGTAAGGTAAAACTCCTGTCCCTAACCAGTTTCCAGTGCTGATGCTCTAGGGGAGGCACCCTGCCTGTACAACGGTAAGGGGGAAACCCTGAATGTAGCTACTCTCTATACTGAGCTCTGGTCAACAGTAGTACACTAAACAGGGTGAATGGTCAACAGTAGTACACTAAACAGGGTGAATGGTCAACAGTAGTACACTAAACAGGGTGAATGGTCAACAGTAGTACACTAAACAGGGTGAATGGTCAACAGTAGTACACTAAACAGGGTGAATGGTCAACAGTAGTACACTAAACAGGGTGAATGGTCAACGGTAGTACACTAAACAGGGTGAATGGTCAACGGTAGTACACTAAACAGGGTGAATGGTCAACGGTAGTACACTAAACAGGGTGAATGGTCAACGGTAGTACACTAAACAGGGTGAATGGTCAACGGTAGTACACTAAACAGGGTGAATGGTCAACGGTAGTACACTAAACAGGGTGAATGGTCAACGGTAGTACACTAAACAGGGTGAATGGTCAACGGTAGTACACTAAATAGGGTGAATGGTCAACGGTAGTACACTAAACAGGGTGAATGGTCAACGGTAGTACACTAAACAGGGTGAATGGTCAACGGTAGTACACTAAACAGGGTGAATGGTCAACGGTAGTACACTAAACAGGGTGAATGGTCAACAGTAGTACACTAAACAGGGTGAATGGTCAACAGTAGTACACTAAACAGGGTGGATGGTCAACAGTAGTACACTAAACAGGGTGAATGGTCAACAGTAGTACACTAAACAGGGTGAATGGTCAACAGTAGTACACTAAACAGGGTGGATGGTCAACAGTAGTACACTAAACAGGGTGAATGGTCAACAGTAGTACACTAAACAGGGTGAATGGTCAATAGTACACTAAACAGGGAACAGGGTGAATGGTCAACAGTAGTACACTAAACAGGGTGAATGGTCAACAGTAGTACACTAAACAGGGTGAATGGTCAACAGTAGTACACTAAACAGGGTGGATGGTCAACAGTAGTACACTAAACAGGGTGAATGGTCAACAGTAGTACACTAAACAGGGTGGATGGTCAACAGTAGTACACTAAACAGGGTGAATGGTCAACAGTAGTACACTAAACAGGGTGAATGGTCAACAGTAGTACACTAAACAGGGAACAGGGTGGATGGTCAACAGTAGTACACTAAACAGGGTGAATGGTCAACAGTAGTACACTAAACAGGGTGGATGGTCAACAGTAGTACACTAAACAGGGTGAATGGTCAACAGTAGTACACTAAACAGGGTGGATGGTCAACAGTAGTACACTAAACAGGGTGAATGGTCAACAGTAGTACACTAAACAGGGTGAATGGTCAACAGTAGTACACTAAACAGAGAACCATTTGAAACAACCATGCCACATCATTATCAACATACCTTTCTGAAGGAGCTTCACCTCTCCGTTCTCCCTCTTGATCTCATTCATCACTTTGTGTTTCTTCTTCTTCTTCGTCTTGTCCTTACTGGTGTGGTCTGAAAGAGAGAGGGGACGACAGCAAGACGTTAGGGTTAGGCCTTGAGGGACATTTCAGGAGAGGGGCAGGTTATGGTACAGTAGATAAAAAGACTCACTCTCCACAGTAATTTAGCCAGCATCCCAAAAGAGAATGGCACCCTATTCGCTAATGGCCCTGGTCAGAGTAATGCAGAAATGGCACCCTATTCCCTACATATGGCACCCTATTCAGAATAATGCAGAAATGGCACCCTATTCCCTACATATGGCACCCTATTCCCTAATGGCCCTGGTCTAGAGTAATGCAGAAATGGCACCCTATTCCCTACATATGGCACCCTATTCGCTAATGGCCCTGGTCAGAATAATGCAGAAATGGCACCCTATTCCCTACATATGGCACCCTATTCAGAATAATGCAGAAATGGCACCCTATTCCCTACATATGGCACCCTATTCCCTAATGGCCCTGGTCTAGAGTAATGCAGAAATGGCACCCTATTCCCTACATATGGCACCCTATTCCCTAAGGGCCCTGGTCAAGAGTAATGCAGAAATGGCACCCTATTCCCTAATGGCCCTGGTCAGAGTAATGCAGAAATGGCACCCTATTCCCTACATATGGCACCCTATTCAGAATAATGCAGAAATGGCACCCTATTCCCTACATATGGCACCCTATTCCCTACATATGGCACCCTATTCCCTAATGGCCCTGGTCTAGAGTAATGCAGAAATGGCACCCTATTCCCTACATATGGCACCCTATTCGCTAATGGCCCTGGTCAGAATAATGCAGAAATGGCACCCTATTCCCTACATATGGCACCCTATTCAGAATAATGCAGAAATGGCACCCTATTCCCTACATATGGCACCCTATTCAGAATAATGCAGAAATGGCACCCTATTCCCTACATATGGCACCCTATTCCCTAATGGCCCTGGTCTAGAGTAATGCAGGGTATATGGTGTCATTTGGGACGCTGACTCTATAATTTACTGATTCCTAACTGCTTTCCAGTCTGAAGTATGACAGGTTCTCACAAAGAAAGACAGACTTTTTTACAAGATAGGCTATTGCTGACATTTGAGGAAAGCAATTTAAGGGCGTCGCTGAAATGCGACCTGTTAGATTTTCAGCTGTTAAAACACACAGGACAATGTAATTAGTGGTATCACTGATGACTACTTGATCGGTAGCTAGCATGATTATACAGCTCGGCATTACTGGACACTTTCACAAATGGCAGGTAGAAAAGTATTATGCCAATTTACAGAAGCTGCAGTAAATGTCAAACTGCAATGAACATGATCAAAATAGTATTATATGAAAATGATTATAATCTAGGCCTAGCCATTTATGAACACGTCGTAGGTGGGAAGCTCAGTGGAGAACAGGGCCCTGAAACAGCAAGGTAAAATCCAATTAAAAGACAAAGGCAGACAGAAATTGTAGTAACCCATCACAGTAAGTCAGTAATTCCACCGTACGTGTAATCATCACATCTACAGTGAAACACTCAGAGGAACTGAAAAGCCAAGTAACCATAAGGGAACTATACATGCTTCACCAATACGGCAGTGTGTTGTCCAACAGGACCCTGAACAGCTTCTACCCCCAAGCCATACGACTGAGAAATAGTTCAACAGTTCACCAGATAGCTACCCGGTCTATGTACATTGAGCCTTTTTGCACTAACTTCGACTCATCACATACGCTACTGCCTTGTCAAATCAAATGTTATTTATTGCATGCGCTGAATACAACAGGTGTAGACTTTACAGTGAAATGCTGACTTAGGAGCACTTTCCCAACAATGGAGAGAAGGAAAAAAATGTACTTTTTTAAATATTACCAATAAAAAAAAGCAATGAGGCTTTATAGAAGGAGTGCTGGTAACGAGTCAGTGTGCGGGGGTATGAGGGAATATGTACATGCAGGTTGGGGTAAAGTGACTAGACAATCAGGACAGATGATAAACAGTAGCAGCAGCGTATGTGAAGAGTGTGAAGTCAATATACGTGTGTGTGTGTGTGTGTGTGTGTGTATATATAGAGTCCAGTGCAAGAATGTCAGTAAAAGAAATACAAATAACACGGGGGGGGGGGGGGGTTCAACAGCAGGTATAAGACATGTAAACAAAAGGCATGTTTACTAGGGTGTTACAGTACAAAACCTTAAATCTGACACCATGTCACACCACTGGAATGTGTGCAAGCTTCAAATTCAAACGTTGGGCCTAATTGTTTTTGCGGACAAAAGGGAGAAGTAATAGTATTGCACAGCACGAGGCTTCCGATTGTTCAATAACTTGTTACTCATTCATATAAAATAATAAGTGACTCATTACTCCCTACTGGGGATTTTATCAGCCTAAAACAGCACCTAAAATATTACTCCCTACTGGGGATTTTATCAGCCTAAAACAGCACCTAAAATATTACTCCCTAGTGGGGATTTTATCAGCCTAAAACAGCACCTAAAATATGACTCCCTAGTGGGGATTTTATCAGCCTAAAACAGCACCTAAAATATGACTCCCTACTGGGGATTTTATCAGCCTAAAACAGCACCTAAAATATGACTCCCTAGTGGGGATTTTATCAGCCTAAAACAGCACCTACAATATTACTCCCTACTGGGAATTTTTTCAGTCTAAAACAGCACCTACAATATTACTCCCTAGTGGGGATTTTATCAGCCTAAAACAGCACCTAAAATATTACTCCCTAGTGGGGATTTTATCAGCCTAAAACAGCACCTACAATATTACTCCCTAGTGGGGATTTTATCAGCCTAAAACAGCACCTAAAATATTACTCCCTACTGGGGATTTTATCAGCCTAAAACAGCACCTACAATATTACTCCCTAGTGGGGATTTTATCAGTCTAAAACAGCACCTAAAATCATATTATTTAACATACAGAAATTCAATAAATAGACTATCAACATTCGGGACATTCCACCGGGGTCATAGAAATTATTACAAGTGTTGGTGTTCTATCTGCCAAAAACATGTTGGAGGTGTGCATGAGAACAGGTCAGATCAAATCAAATGTATTTATAAAGCCCTTTTTACAATCAGCCGATGTCACAAAGTGCTATACAGAAACCCAGCCTAAAACCCCAAACGGCAAGCAATGCAGATGTACTGTTTTGTAACAGAATGACGTCAAACTTTGCATCTGCCTTGTTGTTCAAGTAAATGTGTTCTTGTGAAATGTTCCATGGACATTGTTAAATGTAATCCTTGTGCATAGAGAGGTATATGATTTGTTTAAATTTGACATCATTGATGTGTGTTTGACATCCAGATTTTTCGCTTTAAAATGTGTCTAAGCAACACTCTTACCCTGGAATTGCCAATCTCTCTCTCTCTGCTTGACTTGAGTTCAAGTCCTCCAGCTTTCACATCTCTCCCTCTCAACAGCCTTCTGTCCTACCAGCTCACACCTGCTTATCTCAATGGAGCCAACACCAGCCTGAACTTGGGATCCAACAGCAATGCAGTAGGCCTGTTTTTTAATGCTGAGAATCAACTCCAGGTGAACTTGGAATAGAATTATAATCTTATTTTGAATTTTAAATTACCTTGGAATACATAGAATTATAATCTTATTTTGAACTTAAATATTATTGGAATACCTAGAATTAGAATATAAACTTGAATGTATATTTTGTAGGCCTACTTGAAATCATCCTGTTAAACATCGAATTACAATGCTGGAATATGTATTTTATCCCCTTTTAAGTATCTGTCACAAGGTCCCTCTAATGCCCTGAGAAGGGGGGGGGGGCTCTCCGTTTTATAATACGTACAGTCTTCATTTCTCTCACATTGGTCAAATTTAAGAAATGAATTAGTCCTAAAAGATTGGATGCAAACTAAACTGTATGCATAACATCCTTTGTGTTAGAATGGCAGTTTGAGACAGATCTATTCATGTGGTTGATAGTGGCAGCAGCATGTAATAATATTCAGAGGTAGAGATAGCTGTTCCTCGACTCCACTGCCTCGCTCGCTGCTCCGGTGTTATTTGGGGGGCGTGGTGGTGATACAAAAACAACAGTTGATGGCGGGCGATTGTTTAATAAACCGTCATTTGAACACCGTCTTAAAACCACCCGTTACAATTAAAACACCAGTTATGTGTAGGCCGAACGATCGGTCAATGTTTCGCCAACACGTCTCTAACGCTCTCCCAGAGCGTAATGCTGATCTTACAGTTGTTTGTTTATACAACCACGACAATTTGTTCCGCTCTGGTTGATCAATTGTATTTCCCGTTTGAATTGAACTAAAACGTGTGTTTGTAAAATGTGCAATAATGTTTCCAACCGTGGCTTGAAATCAGTGGACCGCTATGTAACAGCTTGCAGAAGATCGCTCGATACTTTGTAACATTCGACCGAGCATTTTCTATGCAGGTTCAAGAGCGGGTAAATCCGCAGCCATTAGCCAAACAAGCGAGAAGAACAGCGAAACTCCGACAAAAACCGTACCATTTCACCGTAAAAAATGTCCTTAGATGTACAATCGTGCCTAGAATTAGAAATGTAAACGGTCCTTTCCAAAATAACGCCAAAACTATTTGGAATAAGATGCGATAACAGACGCAGTTGTGGACTGGACACATTGTCACACTGTCGGCCCCACATGCTTCATAGTCCTGAAGAGCGACAGCCACTAGCACTGAACAGCTACGTGGTTAATGGACCCTGACGTCTTTCTATGGACAATAACGTGCACTAACACTTTCTATTCATGTAACGTTATATCCAGCCAATCGTTTTGTGCGTAAAATTGCGCATACATATAAAATACCTTTTTGTACCAACTTCATCTCCCCGTTCTCCTTCTTCATTACAGTAGTGACGTTACTCAGACTGCTGCTAATATTTCCAGGAGTACCAGGGACTGGTTTATGTTTCTTCTTTTCCTTGAAATCCTTCTCTTTCTCTCGTTTTTCCTTGGGCTTTTTGGATGGTGGTTTGGTATGGGAGGCGAGGAAAGCGCTCTGCTTGAACACTGTGTGAATGGGAGGCTGGAGGGGCGCCGAGGGGTTGCTGCTCGCCTTGACGGGGCTGAAGCTCCATGTTGTCGGGTTGCCTGAACTCTGCTTCTGGTGCTGCTTTTCCACTGCGCCGCCACCTCCTTCCCCATTTAGTTTCTTAGGTTTAAGGCTCTTCTCATCGTTTCGGACTCGCTTGGGCGGCGGCGGGTGAATGTCCCGGGAAGACTGCGGCCGGGTGTCCGACGCTAGTTTCGGTTCTCTAGATTTGGCGAGCGGGCTTTTGGTCGCTGCACCAAAGTGAATGAAGCTCAGTGACTCCGCCATCTTGGGGATTTCTGTATTTACTCTCCGACCGCTGTTTGTGCTAGGCAGGCAGGGGCGGAGTCTGGTGGCTAACTGACAGGCAGGCCGGGTTGGAGGTGGGGTCTGGACTAAGTATACGGATTGGTGCGAGGAGAAATGGGACACATTACGCGGGAAACATACCGCAGAACAGCCTTAACTCTGTCGTGGAGGGTGTATAAGCCTATCTTATTATTAACAACAGATTATTACACACATATGCCCTCGGCTTCATAACATTACATTAGCCAACCTAAGGTAATATATTTATACACATCTGTTTATAGGGACCCCTTTATTAGTGTCTGTTGATTTAACACCCAAAATAAATATATTATAAGCTCCTCTAAACTCTATTAAAACATATTAAAACTGAGGAGGATCAGTTTAATAAATGAATAGCCCATTAGGCCTTCACACTCAATGTGCCAAGTTTTGTGCACTGTGCAAGGAAAGTGTTCTGGTACTTGCGCTTGATCCTTCCGACATCGTGCGACCATCTGGTCCTTTGACCTGCGGCAGGTAGTCTAGGGTTAAGAGCGTTGGGCCAGTAACCAAAAGGTTGTGTATGTGTGTGACCCAGCCTGGGTGGATGGCAAATGGCCTGGGCAGAGAGAGAGAGCAGAGCACCACCTCAACCCTGGCTGGCCCTGGGGCTTAACTCTGGCTGACACACTTCTCACTGGTGCACTCATGTGGAGAGAGACGGGACAGGAGCACTAGCGGTTCTGGGGAGGGGAGGCGGGGGGCAGTGCCCCTGTGACAACAATTTTGGACCCCCTTGTGGCCCTGTGGCCCCCCTAAATGTGGGGTATGAAATCATTTTTACATAACTCATTTTTGCTATCGTTCTTTTTTTACATCCGTTATTAGACAGTGGCAACGCGGAACACTAATTTAACCCACATTTTCTAGAGGGACGGCTTTAGGCGAAACACAACAGTATCGTACCACATGCATCTGCATTATGAACATGGTCTTCTGCCTGCTAATGCCTGCAATGCAGTGAAGAAAACGATATGACAACAATAACGTCTAATGTAACTGGCCCCAGCTTGGCCCCCCCAGTTCAAGTGGTCTAGAACCACCACTGGACAGGAGTGGCTATCTGGTAGTGCACTCACTGAGACAGAAAGCCATGCTCCTATAGGCCGAGCCAGACCTATTCACTGAGGTGGACTTCCAATAAGATCAAAGATATAAAACAGTACATCCTTGGTTGGATAAACCTGCAACTTGGGCTCTGAACAACCTTACCTTCTGCTCAGTCTTTTATTTAACAATTCAAGTCCCATTGTGGTCAGAAGACCTCTTTCCTAAGGGAGATCTGACTGCATTTTCCATTATAAAAAAATCCAGGCTGTTACAGCCATATATACCGTTTTAGTAGGCTACTGTGCACAACCACCAGCTGTCTCTGTGTGAATGCTGTAATGTGGGGGTTTATAAATGCTTTTATCCATTGACAAACCCCAGGTGATGATTGAAGGTCTATTTAGTGCTGCTGGCCACTACACAGGCTCACCTGCTGTCTGCCGTTTACAGGTGCCAACTGTTCACAGATAGGGAGGAAAATTGCTGTTTGACAATTCTCTCTGGATGTGTTCATTGTTGAGTATTTCTCTGTAAATGCTCTCAGAGCAAATTATGAGTAACATTTTTTTAACCTTGATTTATCCAGGTTAGTCTTTGTGATTAACATATGTTTTATAAAGAGACCCATATGGCCCCAATGCTACATGCAATTACAATGTTAGGAAGTATACACGGATAGGATGTTGTTCAGTGACCTTAATGGACGATCAAGGACATGTGCGCATCATGAAACCATTCATGGTCATACTACATCGTTATTGCAAAGTTTTAAAGCATCTACTAACGTGTGAAATGCCGATTTTGAGAGATCTTTGTTCAGTGACCTTATTGGATGATCAAGGACAGGTTTTCACCATGGTTACATGGTCAACCATAGATGAACTAAATCAGCCCCATGCAGTTTTGCTGAAGCACTTTATTTTCTCATGAGATCTGACAGGAAACCAGAGAGTTTGCTCAATACTCATTGTGAAAACAGTGCAGTCTTCCCCCTTGCCCCTCAGAGCAACAGACAGTGAGAGATGACAGTCCAGAACAGCAAGCCACGCATTAGTATGATATAATCCCCTTTGTGCTTTAAGTCTGTCCGTGGCGTGCTTTAGCAATCTAAAAACGGCCTACAATAGAATATCTCAGTCCCTTCGCAATTACTTGACGGTAAACCAAGACCTGCTATGCCACTGATGCTGAATAAAAATGCCATTTCATTATTCCCCTTTTCTGGTGCCGCTAACACCAGTTCAACCACAGAGCGAGAGAACAGAGAACATAGAAACAGACTAATAGAATACTCTGAGATAATACCGGCCCTCCGTGTTCTGAATCACTTCTCATCTGTCAGCTTCTCTGAAATCATGTGTGAGTGCAGTCAGTGGCAGTCAAGACATCGCTGCATCGGTTCATTGCAATATATATATATATATATATACACACACACAGGATACACTGATCACAGAGATATGCGGCCTTGAGTTCAGTATGTCAGTGAGAAATATGTCTGTATGGTTTATGTTCTGTTTAAGACGTAAGAGTTCCAGAACTAGAGTTGAAACTGAAGCGCAGCAGCGCAGACAGGCTGTGTGGCAGCCAGGCACTGAAGTAGACAGAAGTGGATGCTGTTGCGGCCAGTCACGTCTGCAACATCCGTCTTTTCTTTGGAAACAGAAACACTACCCTGGCATTAAATATGAATCCATCTTCATTTCCCAAGCAATAGGGAGTTGGCACACCATGAACATAGGCTACATACAACACAGCTGATTGGACCATGTTACCACCGCCAGTCATAAGAAGTGTATTGGAACAAACCTAGGCTACTGCATATAGCTAGCTATATGGTGGTATCAAGCTGAGGTTAATCAATACATGCAAACTGATATTTTGATTAGCTAGGTAGCTAACAAGCTAAAGATACTGTAATGTATACTGTGTGTGTGTGTTATTAAGCCACAAAGCACTTCCCAACTGTACTCTACCGTTATTCTCTCCAGATCATTGAAGGATGCACCACTACTGCTAGGCACACTTATTCATAAATCAATACCTTTAAAATTGGTGTTTGCACAGCTCCGCTTTCTCAATAATTATCTGAGAGACTAGTCCAGGACCTGAGCCAGATATGAAGCGAAGAAGAGTGTTGGCCAGTACACAATTCATTCCAGTTGTAGATCTTTATTCATTAAACTGAGCTTCCTCAATGGGACCAGTAGCTTCGGATTTGAAACGTGTAAACAATGTCATGTTATTGGAACACGTGAGCCCAATACATTCCAGAAATCTGCCCCCGATAGAAGTGTGTTGGTGTCAGTGTGACATGCCTCATCAATAACTCCCCCACCTGCAGTCACAGGGAGGAAATGAGTGTCAAACACATGCAGAGGAAACCCCCAGGTGTGTGGGAAGTCATTTCTAACACATACTAAAACCCTGTCATGCATCATGTGCCAACCTACAGTGAGAAAATGTGTCACATTAGAACATATGAAGGATAAACCCCAGGCCTAAGTGGACCTTATATGGAACCGTGTGTGTGTGTGTGTCTGTGTGTGGGGAAAACCCCAGGTTGATGAGAACTCCCGCTGAGCTCACTTCCTGCTAAGTCCCAAGACAGTGCAATGTACTCATCCCTCTGAACACCTACAGCATGATCTCTCACACACACACACACACACACACACAGAGAGAGAGAATCCCCACCCACACACAGGAAGCCCCAGCACTACTCCCCCAGCCCCTCTAGAGACTCTTTAAAACACGATGTAGGAAAACAAGGAAGCATGTTCTACTTGATGTCTTTAGTCTTTACTGACGGGTCCATTGATTTCTGCAACATACAAACAGGTCTGTGTTGTGTGGGAGGAGGAGGGGTGTTTCTTAGAGAGGCATGTGTCCCAAAATGGCACCATGTTCCCTATATAGTGCACTACTTTTGACCAGAGTCCCCATAGGGCCCTATTCCCTACATAGTGCACTACTTTTGACTCGAGACTGGTCTGGTCAAAAGTAGTGGACTATATAAGGAATAGGGTTCCATTTGGGATGCAAGCAGTTTCCAAGAGGAGTGGACCAACCAACACGGCTGAGCACGTCGCTACACGTGCTGCAGCTGCTGATGATGATGGGAGGGGGCAGCACTCTCCAAAAGGCACAGGCGGGCTCCAAAACAAATGCTAGTGGTAGCAGTTAGGGTCCAAGGGAATTCAACTCCAGGCCTGGAACGACAAAGTACTCCTGGTTTAGTTAATTGATTGATTGAATCATGTCTCTGATTGGCCAGAGAGTCTAATCATCTGGTGATGTCATCACCAGGTCTTAATTAGTCTGATTAGAAGGAGCGAGAGAGAAAGAAATCCAGGAGTCTTGAAGTCCTCCCGGACTGGAGTGGACTATCCCTGGTGTAGTAGGGCAGAAACTGAAGAGAGGAGAAACGGCATATACAAAAATATCCTTTACAATAGAATTTACAAAAAGAGCATTATCACACAATCTTGAGCCCGTTTGCCATCTCAGCAAGAGGACGGCGCTATGCCAGGTCCAGCTGATCCAAAACCTTTAAACATAATTAGAACAAAACCCTGCAATATTTGCTAGAACAAGAGGGCAAATAATTTACAGTTGGAGGAACACTGGGGAGAGGGAGGGGTGTCATGGACAGATGTTACATCTTCTGTTAATAAGAATATTTAGAGATAGCACATTAAATATTATATACCTAGTTGCCCTGTACATTTATAAAACAATGCATATATAGCTATCGAGAAGTTAGCAAAGAAATGAAAATGAAAGTAAATAATAACAGTAGTCCTCTGTCCCTAGTGATAAATGTCTTCTTCTGTCATGGCATAATACAAGTCTAAAAGTACAGAAGATAAGAAAGTCAAGTATTTTTCTGGAATAGAAAACTAAACAAAAAGATGAATCAGGATCCAATGTGACGGATTGTTTCGGACTAAGAGTCAAATCCTAACTTGCATTTAAGACAAATTGTCTCCCATTCACATCCTCATGACTAAGTGAAAATTCAACTTAAGTGGAAGTTAGGATTTGCCCCCAAAGGGAATAAGGCAGGTTTGTATGGTCCCAGCAGAGAAGGAGATAAGATAATTGTACATCCCAAATGACACACTATTCCCTAAGTAGTGCACTACTTTTGACCAGAGCCCATGGTCACTGGTCAAAAGTAGTGCACTATATATGGAATGGAGTTCCATTTGGGAAACACATAATAGCACCAGCACACAGAGAGCCCCTGGCAACTGGCACAAGTACAGCAGAAAGGTGTACCGTTGCATCCTGGGTAGATTATCTAAATTGCTTTGCAGATTGTGTTTTAGGCTTTGTCTCAAATGGCACCCTGTTACCTACATGTACAAGACTCTGGCCAAATATACAGTGCACTATATAGGGAATAGGGTGCCATTTCACATCTGCCCTATTAGTTAGGAAAAGATGGCAGTGTCCAAGGATGGGACAGCCCCCAGTCATCTCCTTCATACACAGTGGCACTTGAAAGAGACAAGGTGAGGATCAAGGAGGATTTGGAGGGTGGAGGAGGGCAGTGAAGGAGGCGTTGGCTATAGGTAGAAGCCATGATCATGTCCACTGTGTAGGGGGGTCCCTGGGGCCTTTGGGTTGTGTGCAGCGGTTACCGTAACCTGGAAGACAAGAGAAGAACAGTGATATGATTAAAGCGTTTGGGAGTTTTTCAGGCCACGTCACCTGACCAGGAAAAATTCTGGTTCTTGGTTGTGGTTATATGTTATGACTAGAAAGCAGAGTTTTCCTGGTCAGGAACAACTCAGGGCCCTAGTTATAGTAAACAACATGACCATATTTACTATGACTTTCCCTCCTCCTCCTCCTCTCACCCACCCATCTCTGAGGAAGCCTTGCTCTCTGCTGTGCTGTCTGCTACTGTGGTGTTGGCAGCTGATGTTTCTACTCCTGCTGCATCTGAAATCTTCTTACTCCTCTCTCCTGACGGTTCTAGGACAAACAGACACAGTGTCAGGTTTCCCTGTCACGCAGTAACACACCGTAGCACACACACACAGCTGTTCCTTTAATAAATGCCTACAGTCTTATCATTTCAGGGTCATTTGTGGAACAGTGTTTGCCTCCTTCCAGACCAGACCACAGACCGACAGACCAGACCACAGACAGACAGACCTCCTTCCAGACCAGACCACAGACAGACAGACCTCCTTCCAGACCACAGACAGACAGACCTCCTTCCAGACCAGACCGACAGAACTCCAGTCCAGACCAGACAGACCGACAGAACTCCAGTCCAGACCAGACAGACCTCCAGTCCAGACCAGACAGACAGACAGACAGACCTCCAGTCCAGACCAGACAGACAGACAGACCTCCAGTCCAGACCAGACAGACAGACAGACCTCCAGTCCAGACCAGACAGACCGACAGAACTCCAGTCCAGACCAGACAGACCGACAGAACTCCAGTCCAGACCAGACAGACAGACAGACAGAACTCCAGTCCAGACCAGACAGACAGACAGACAGACAGAACTCCAGTCCAGTCCAGACCAGACAGACACAGACAGACAGAACTCCAGTCCAGTCCAGACCAGACAGACAGACAGAACTCCAGTCCAGACCAGACAGACAGACAGACAGAACTCCAGTCCAGACCAGACAGACAGACAGAACTCCAGTCCAGACCAGACAGACAGACAGAACTCCAGTCCAGACCAGACCAGACAGACAGAACTCCAGTCCAGACCAGACCAGACAGACAGACAGACAGAACTCCAGTACAGACCAGACAGACAGACAGAACTCCAGTCCAGACCAGACAGACAGACAGACAGACAGAACTCCAGTCCAGACCAGACAGACAGACAGACAGAACTCCAGTCCAGACCAGACAGACAGACAGACAGAACTCCAGTCCAGACCAGACAGACAGACAGAACTCCAGTCCAGACCAGACAGACAGACAGAACTCCAGTCCAGACCAGACAGACAGACAGAACTCCAGTCCAGACCAGACAGACAGAACTCCAGACCAGACCAGAGAGACAGAACTCCAGACCAGACAGAACTCCAGACCAGACAGAACTCCAGACCTCCTTCCAGACAGAACTCCAGACCTCCTTCCAGACAGAACTCCAGACCTCCTTCCAGACAGAACTCCAGACCAGACAGAACTCCAGACCTCCTTCCAGACAGAACTCCAGACCTCCTTCCAGACAGAACTCCAGACCTCCTTCCAGACAGAACTCCAGACCAGACAGAACTCCAGACCTCCTTCCAGACAGAACTCCAGACCTCCAGACCAGACAGAACTCCAGACCTCCAGACCAGACAGAACTCCAGACCTCCAGACCAGACAGAACTCCAGACCTCCAGACCAGACAGAACTCCAGACCTCCAGACCAGACAGAACTCCAGACCTCCAGACCAGACAGAACTCCAGACCTCCAGACCAGACAGAACTCCAGACCTCCAGACCAGACAGAACTCCAGACCTCCAGACCAGACAGAACTCCAGACCTCCAGACCAGACAGAACTCCAGACCTCCAGACCAGACAGAACTCCAGACCTCCAGACCAGACAGAACTCCAGAACTCCAGACCAGACAGAACTCCAGACCTCCAGACCAGACAGAACTCCAGACCTCCAGACCAGACAGAACTCCAGAACTCCAGACCAGACAGAACTCCAGACCAGACAGAACTCCAGACCAGACAGAACTCCAGACCAGACAGAACTCCAGACAGAACTCCAGACCAGACAGAACTCCAGACAGAACTCCAGACCAGACAGAACTCCAGACAGAACTCCAGACCAGACAGAACTCCAGACCTCCTTCCAGACAGAACTCCAGACCTCCTTCCAGACAGAACTCCAGACCTCCTTCCAGACAGAACTCCAGACCTCCTTCCAGACAGAACTCCAGACCTCCAGACAGAACTCCAGACCTCCAGACAGAACTCCAGACCTCCAGACAGAACTCCAGACCTCCAGACCAGACAGACCTCCAGACCAGACAGACCTCCAGACCAGACAGACCTCCAGACCAGACAGACCAGACAGACCTCCAGACCAGACAGACCTCCAGACCAGACCTTTTAGATCATTTAACGACATGGTGTTTTACAGCCAAACCCCTGCTCTCTCCTAATCACCCATCTGAACATCAAACAGCAGAACAGAGTGGTGTTTTACAGCCAAACCCCTGCTCTCTCCTAATCACCCATCTGAGAGGGAGGGACAAAACCACATCTGAGACTGACTGAGGCCCAAATCACACTCTAATCCCTTCATAGTGAGGCCCAAACTGCACTCTATCCCCTTCATAGTGCACTACTTTGGACCAGGGCCCATGCACTATATAGGGAATAGGGTGTCATTTGGGATGCATATTAGGGCTTATGTTGGGCAATGAGATCGCCCCCCCACCATGCCATCAGAGGAAGCCTGGGCAGCCAATCATTTAGCCTAAACACTGAAGAGATGAGCCACCTACCTCTCTCTGCTACCTGTGCCTGTGTACTCCTCTGCTCCTGTGGACAGAGACAGAGGACACAGATTAATAACCGGGCTGAAGAAGAGTTGATGAGGGCGTATCTCAACGGAACATATAAAGTAGCCTAAAGCAGTTGTTCCTGCCTAGTAATACCACAACTCAATCAACGCATCATCAAGCCCTTAATGAGTTGAATCAGGTCTGCTAGTACTGGGCTGGAACAAAACCCTGCACACCCCGTGGGTCCCCAGAAGCAGGACTGGAGAACAGAAGTCTAGAGGTTGTTTCTATGAAGCTGGTGATAATGGTGTTTACCTTAGGAAAACCTTTTCCTGACTGGTCCTCTGAGATAGTCCAGTCTGATGATCCTGGTGCCTCCAACTCTGATGGGTCTGGAGATGCACAGAGAGAGAGAGAAAGAGGGAGAAAGTAAAAGACAAGAGAGAGAGACTTCCATAGAGAGACACCATAACTCTATATATTTGGTAGCCTTAGGTGGCAGGTTTCTAGGCTGCGGACACAAGAGTCTGGCCATGAGACGTCCCTTTTCAACCGTCTTTATGAACCACTGACCTCCTCATTCATTCCATTGTAGCTGTAACTGTTCTTACATGCTGGAGGTCATTTAAGCGCCAATTACGACTGTTCCGTTGATCAACCTCTGTCTCCTCAGCTTTTAATGTTGACCCTGCCCTTCCTGTCTTCATTGTGTGTTTAACACTAGTTGGAAACGCAACACCAGTTGGAAACGCAACACCAGTTGGAAACGCAACACCAGTTGGAAACGCAACACCAGTTGGAAACGCAACACCAAACGGAAACGCAACACCAGTTGGAAACGCAACACCAGTTGGAAACGCAACACCAGTTGGAAACGCAACACTAGTTGGAAACGCAACACTAGTTGGAAACGCAACACCAGTTGGAAACGTATATATGCGGTCTTGTGATCTTTTTATATTCTAGTATTTGACTTAGTATTATTATTAATATTAGTTGTTCTATTAACTTCTTTGACCTGCATGTTGTAGTTTGGAGCTGAAGAATTTCACTGTACCCTGTTCACGTTACTAAAACTGTCATTTGATAAATGTCACGAACACACAATCTAATGAGAGCATGTTAACTCTG
Source organism: Salmo trutta (assembly GCF_901001165.1). Lineage (NCBI taxonomy): Eukaryota > Metazoa > Chordata > Actinopteri > Salmoniformes > Salmonidae > Salmo > Salmo trutta. Next base: position 943,314 of record NW_021823043.1, read on the forward strand.
CCCTCCATCCCTGTCTCGCTCCATCCATTCATCCCTACCTCCATCCCTGTCTCGCTCCATCCATTCAGCACTACCTCCATCCCTGTCTCGCTCCATCCATTCATCCCTACCTCCCTCCGTCCCTGTCTCGCTCCATCCATTCATCACTACCTCCCTCCATCCCTGTCTCGCTCCATCCATTCATCCCTACCTCCCTCCATCCCTGTCTCGCTCCATCCATTCATCCCTACCTCCCTCCGTCCCTGTCTCGCTCCATCCATTCATCCCTACCTCCCTCCATCCCTGTCTCGCTCCATCCATTCATCCCTACCTCCCTCCATCCCTGTCTCGCTCCATCCATTCATCTCTACCTCCCTCCATCCCTGTCTCGCTCCATCCATTCATCCCTACCTCCCTCCGTCCCTGTCTCGCTCCATCCATTCATCCCTACCTCCCTCCGTCCCTGTCTCGCTCCATCCATTCATCCCTACCTCCCTCCATCCCTGTCTCGCTCCATCCATTCATCCCTACCTCCCTGTCTCGCTCCATCCATTCATCCCTACCTCCATCCCTGTCTCGCTCCATCCATTCATCCCTACCTCCATCCCTGTCTCGCTCCATCCATTCATCCCTACCTCCATCCCTGTCTCGCTCCATCCATTCATCCCTACCTCCCTCCGTCCCTGTCTCGCTCCATCCATTCATCCCTACCTCCCTCCGTCCCTGTCTCGCTCCATCCATTCATCCCTACCTCCCTCCATCCCTGTCTCGCTCCATCCATTCATCCCTACCTCCCTCCATCCCTGTCTCGCTCCATCCATTCATCCCTACCTCCCTCCATCCCTGTCTCGCTCCATCCATTCATCCCTACCTCCCTCCATCCCTGTCTCGCTCCATCCATTCATCCCTACCTCCCTCCATCCCTGTCTCGCTCCATCCATTCATCACTACCTCCCTCCATCCCTGTCTCGCTCCATCCATTCATCCCTACCTCCATCCCTCCCTGTCTCGCTCCATCCATTCATCCCTACCTCCCTGTCTCGCTCCATCCATTCATCCCTACCTTCCTCCATCCCTGTCTCGCTCCATCCATTCATCCCTACCTCCCTCCATCCCTGTCTCGCTCCATCCATTCATCCCTACCTCCCTCCATCCCTGTCTCGCTCCATCCATTCATCACTACCTCCCTCCATCCCTGTCTCGCTCCATCCATTCATCCCTACCTCCCTCCATCCCTGTCTCGCTCCATCCATTCATCCCTACCTCCCTGTCTCGCTCCATCCATTCATCCCTACCTTCCTCCATCCCTGTCTCGCTCCATCCATTCATCCCTACCTCCCTCCATCCCTGTCTCGCTCCATCCATTCATCCCTACCTCCCTCCATCCCTGTCTCGCTCCATCCATTCATCACTACCTCCCTCCATCCCTGTCTCGCTCCATCCATTCATCCCTACCTCCCTCCATCCCTGTCTCGCTCCATCCATTCATCTCTACCTCCCTCCATCCCTGTCTCGCTCCATCCATTCATCCCTACCTCCCTCCATCCCTGTCTCGCTCCATCCATTCATCTCTACCTCCCTCCATCCCTGTCTCGCTCCATCCATTCATCCCTACCTCCCTCCATCCCTGTCTCGCTCCATCCATTCATCCCTACCTCCCTCCATCCCTGTCTCGCTCCATCCATTCATCCCTACCTCCCTCCGTCCCTGTCTCGCTCCATCCATTCATCCCTACCTCCCTCCATCCCTGTCTCGCTCCATCCATTCATCCCTACCTCCATCCCTGTCTCGCTCCATCCATTCATCCCTACCTCCCTCCATCCCTGTCTCGCTCCATCCATTCATCCCTACCTCCATCCCTGTCTCGCTCCATCCATTCATCCCTACCTCCATCCCTGTCTCGCTCCATCCATTCATCCCTACCTCCATCCCTGTCTCGCTCCATCCATTCATCCCTACCTCCCTCCCTTCACAGCAGCACAGGGGTACATAACAGTTGAATGGGGATTCAGAGAGGAACCATTAGAGGACAGTGGGGGGTGGGACTCTGGTTTGAGCGGACCAGGGTTATTTGACATCGCCCTGCTGGTACAAAAAGTTCCTTAACCAACTCAGAAGCTAATTTGGAAGTGGCAATATTTGTGCCACCTTGGTAATTGTGGCACCGCATTATCATATGTGTAAACAAACAAAAACAATCTTGCATTGAGAACCAGTCAGTAGCCCTGCTGCCTGTGGTAACAATAACACAGCTCTCTGGAGGCTATGAACCAGTCAGTAGCCCTGCTGCCTGTGGTAACAATAACACAGCTCTCTGGAGGCTATGAACCAGTCAGTAGCCCTGCTGCCTGTGGTAACAATAACACAGCTCTCTGGAGGCTATGAACCAGTCAGTAGCCCTGCTGCCTGTGGTAACAATAACACAGCTCTCTGGAGGCTATGAACCAGTCAGTAGCCCTGCTGCCTGTGGTAACAATAACACAGCTCTCTGGAGGCTATGAACCAGTCAGTAGCCCTGCTGCCTGTGGTAACAATAACACAGCTCTCTGGAGGCTATGAACCAGTCAGTAGCCCTGCTGCCTGTGGTAACAATAACACAGCTCTCTGGAGGCTATGATGAAAAGTTCTAGTTGGGGAAACGTCCATTACCATTAACCCTCAGAGCTGGACCCAGTTGGACTCTGCTTATAATGATCTCTAGAATGAATTATCTGGCGGTCCTGCAACTTCTGCCCTTGGGCCTAATGACATCACCATAGTATCAATGTCAGTCAGGTACTGCTGCTGGGGAGACATAGGATCAGGAGTTTTTCAGATCATCTGAGCTGATCTGTAAAAACTCAGGGCCCTATTTGTATTTGTAGACTTTTCCTGGGGCCTGAAGTACTTCCTGGTCTGGTCACATGGTGATGAAAACCTCCTGGCCATATGTACGTCCCTAATAGAAGTTGAGTGGTGTTGGAACAGTAAGGAGATGTTTGGGCAACCTCAAGGCTTTTTATTTAACTGGGCAAGTCCGTTAACAACAAATTCTTTTTACAATGACGGCCTACCCCGTCCAAACCCTAACGACGCTGGGCCAATTCTGCACCGCCCGATGGGACTCCCAATCACAGCCGGTTGTGATACAGCCTGGAATCGAACCAGGGTCTGTAGTGACGCCTCTAGCACTGAGATGCAGTGCCTTAGACCGCTGAGCCACTCGAGAGCCCCCCCCCCCTTTTGTATGGTGGTGTCCGGCTTACATCTACAGACTGGATATATACTGCAGAGAATCCGAGATGACTTCATTAAAAAGCCCGTAATTTCATTTCCGTGCTCTCTCAACAACAGTCATATCAACAGTAATCTGGAAGAGTTCTGAAGCTGAGATGACTGATTGAGAAGGCAAACCCATCCATGTTCAGGGTCTGCAGAGTTGTTTCTGGCGCCCTCTTGTGTCAAGCCACCACACTGCAGCAGAAGACAGCAGGCAGACCAAGGGGTGGAGCCAGTCCTGGAGGGCTGAAGAATTCCCGAAGGTGCAGGTTTTTGTTCCAGCCCAGGTCAAAAACACTCAATTCACTTTTTCACAATTTAAATAGGAGACTATGATTAGTTGATCATTTTAAATCAGATGTGTTAACTTACAGTTGGGCTGGAACAAAAGCCTGCAACACAGTGGCTCTCCGGGATGTTGGAAATTGCAGACCCTCGTCTGTAGTCTCATGACGCCATTCATCTTACTACATCTCACCATTCCTGATGTATGAGACCAAGACTGGGAGATCAAGTTGATCCCTCGTCTCGGACCGTTAAAACACACCTGTGGCCAAAATGAAGGACTCTGGGGTTCTCTCAGGTAGAGGGGGAGGGGAATCTTCACTCTGGTCACTGTCTGGGTCAGAGGTCAGAGTACAGCAGGGGTTACTACCAGGGGTCAAAGGTCAAATCGACGGCCAATCAACAATCAAGCGAGAAACAGGTACATCTGAAATGGTGCCCTATTCCTAATGATTAAGCACACTACTTTTAGCTAGAGCACTAGGTGAAGTAGTGCACTACTTTTAGCCAGAGCACTAGGTGAAGTAGTGCACTACTTTTAGCCAGAGCACTAGGTGAAGTAGTGCACTACTTTTAGCCAGAGCTCTAGGTGAAGTAGTGCACTACTTTTAGCCAGAGCTCTAGGTGAAGTAGTGCACTACTTTTAGCCAGAGCACTAGGTGAAGTAGTGCACTACTTTTAGCCAGAGCACTAGGTGAAGTAGTGCACTACTTTTAGCCAGAGCACTAGGTGAAGTAGTGCACTACTTTTAGCCAGAGCTCTAGGTGAAGTAGTGCACTACTTTTAGCCAGAGCTCTAGGTGAAGTAGTGCACTAGGTGAAGCAGTGCACTAGGTGAAGCAGTGCACTAGGTGAAGCAGTGCACTAGGTGAAGTAGTGCACTAGGTGAAGTAGTGCACTAGGTGAAGTAGTGCACTAGGTGAAGTAGTGCACTAGGTGAAGTAGTGCACTAGGTGAAGCAGTGCAGTGTAAAGACAAAGGTACCATTTCAGATGCAGCCAGAGAGAAGCTCAGAATACATCCTCCCAGATTCAGAGCCATAACCACCAAGACAACACACCACAAAGCCAAGCAGAGCCAAAATCAACACCAAAACATTCAATCATTCCCATCAAATCACAGCTGTTTACATCACAAGCCAAGAGATCATACAATCAGAGATCAGGTGATTTTGAGATCATGATTAGGATATCGCTCGATTCCCATCAGCTGCTTTTGATCAAAATCCCATCTCTGGGCAGTTAAGTGATTGTCAGGACATTGTGCATAGCGTGGCAATATAGGAGGCTTTACACCCGTGCACACATGCACTGTTACCCCCCACCCACACAAATCCATCCAGGCACCCACCGATCCCCTTTCCAGGACCCACTGAAACATCTCATGGTGCTTGACCACTAGCCAGCTCTCAGTCTCACACACAGCCTGCCTCAGCTCATCCAAGTGTGACCTCTCACATGCTCACAGCACTCTCCGCTCCATCCCTCCCTTCACCACTATCTCCATCCTTCCATCTCTACTGAGGAGTCTTTCCACATCAACTATCCTCCCAGACGCTGTCTGCTTCCTCACTCAGCCTAACAACTCTGACGAGGGCACGGAGCGAAACACAAGAGGTTCCAGGAGACATTGTTCATTGTGAAAACACATTATTGAGCTGTAGTGGATTGTGCTTCAGGTTATCCACACCACTCGCCTGCTAGCAGAGCCTTTTGCACATCCATAGCCCACTTTATTTCCTGTCTAGAAGTCTGCGATTATGCACGGACGCTCAAATGGCTATTCTACTGTCTCCTTTCCTGTCTGAAACACCCTGTTGAGGCCGAGCAACACCTCTCCTGTCTGAAACACCCTGTTGAGGCCTAGCAACACCGCTCCTGTCTGAAACACCCTGTTGAGGCCGAGCAACACCGCTCCTGTCTGAAACACCCTGTTGAGGCCTAGCAACACCGCTCCTGTCTGAAACACCCTGTTGAGGCCTAGCAACACCTCTCCTGTCTGAAACACCCTGTTGAGGCCTAGCAACTCCTCTCCTGTCTGAAACACCCTGTTGAGGCCGAGCAACACCTCTCCTGTCTGAAACACCCTGTTGAGGCCGAGCAACTCCTCTCCTGTCTGAAACACCCTGTTGAGGCCTAGCAACACCGCTCCTGTCTGAAACACCCTGTTGAGGCCTAGCAACACCTCTCCTGTCTGAAACACCCTGTTGAGGCCTAGCAACTCCTCTCCTGTCTGAAACACCCTGTTGAGGCCGAGCAACACCTCTCCTGTCTGAAACACCCTGTTGAGGCCGAGCAACTCCTCTCCTGTCTGAAACACCCTGTTGAGGCCTAGCAACACCGCTCCTGTCTGAAACACCCTGTTGAGGCCTAGCAACACCTCTCCTGTCTGAAACACCCTGTTGAGGCCTAGCAACTCCTCTCCTGTCTGAAACACCCTGTTGAGGCCGAGCAACACCTCTCCTGTCTGAAACACCCTGTTGAGACCGAGCAATACTTCTCCTTGGGGAAAGCAGAACAGCCTGGTGCATTACAGTCTGTCCCCCAAATGGCACCCTTTTGTCAAAGGTAGTGCACTATATAGGGAGCCATTTGGGATATAGCCTACATTGCAAACCAGCTCAGTCGTGGGGTAGCCGGGGGCCATGTCTGCACCACAGACAGATGTTAGATGAATCCATGCTTTGGCCCACAGAGCACCACTAATGGCTCACATCCAATGGGGTGACATGCAGGCAGACACCTCCCCCGCCAAGCACGGATGGTCAGAAAGCACCACATGCCATGAGCTCAGAGACATGAACAGCAGAGCCCGAAGACACATGATCAGATGTTTACTCATCTCACCTTCAGAACATTTCACATAGTCAACAAATCATCCAATAACAGACTGTCTGACAAGTCTTACATTACCCATCAACATAACCCCACCTTAGACTTACCATTACCCCTCTCATCTTAAGACTTACCATAAGCTGCTTCCTCCCACTCAGGCCGCCCCATCTCCCACACAACCCATAGACATAACCCCACCATCTTTACATAGCCCCACATAGCCTCCTGTCCTGTCCCTTCACTGTCACAGAATACTATGGTAACTCCAACGTGAGCCTTGAGTCTACAGCCTAAACCCTAAGCCAAGGCCTGCTAGAGCAGCTGAAATACACAACTAGACACCATCTAATAACACACACAGTGTGGTGTGACACTATCGTGCCCTGGTCCGTTTATTAGCCTCCAGTGAGACCATTATGTGTGAGTGTGTGTGTGTGTGTGTGTGTGTGTGTGTGTGTGTGTGTGTGTGTGTGTGTCTTGTCCTCATTCTACAGTGGACTAGGACTGGGTTACCATGGTAAAACGGCAGATTACACATTTACTGTACTTCAGAAAATGAGTGACTATAGCAGGTCAGAGTTGGAAGAAAAAATACAGAAATAATTCAGTTTATTGACGCTTTTTGGGGGGGGGGGGTTACAAGACATGATCATTTTAGTTCCATGGTTTAACAAATTTTATAACAATATATTCAATGTATACAAACAGTATCTGTTTTATACATAATTAAAATGTTAATTCTCCACATAAGCCATCCATAAGCAAGTCTGTGTGTATATAATTAGTCTATATTGCAAGTCAGTGGTCTGAAACTGGCAGTTGGACTGGTCAGTCTCCATTGTCCCTCGCAGTGCTGTGTGTTTATATAGACCTGTGGTCTACATACCTTGTGTGTGTGTGTGTGTGTGTGTGTGTGTGTTTCGACAGCCTGTCATTACAGTGTGGCCTGCCAGTGCCCTCTGGCCACGGATGTAGTCTCCAGCTCTCCACAAACTGACCCTAGATCTGCCTGTCAGCTGCTACTCCACCCTACAGCTGACCACAACAACCCCTGACCCTTAGTCAGCCCTTATAATAGGACCCCAACCAGACCACCTGGGTTCAAATACTATTTGAAATCTTTAACATACTTTCAGCGTTTGCTTTAGTCTTCCTGGAGACGTAAATTGATCCATTGCCCCCAGGCAAGCTCAGTCAAGCACAGATAAAGTATTTGCAATGATTTCAAATGGTGTTTGAACCCAGCTCTGACCCTGACTCCCAGCCCATCTTCTGTCCCTGTGTCTGGTCCCTAGTCTGTTTTGGTCAGTAGTACCACAGCCCAACAGAGTTAGGGAAGTAGGTTAGGTAGTAAAAGCCCTAACGTAACCACGTACTTGATGCCGTTTCCGTCGGCGACCGTTGCTCGGCGATGGACATGGTCGACACCTTCCTGGGCGGGTGTTCTCCATGGGCCGCCGTAACCGTGGCCGTAGCCTTGGAGGACCATGAAGGTCTGGAACCCTCCCCTCCTCCATCTCCCTTCACATCAGGGAAGTCTGAGTGCAGAGGATTGGTGAAGCTCAGAGCAGTCCTGACAGGGGTGGAGGTGGAGGAGAGGGGCTGGGAAGAGGACAGATTGGAGATGGGGAGGCTCTCTGACCCAGCCACCAGGGCTGGAGGTGTGGGGGCTTTCTCTGGGCTGACCCAGCCTGCCTGACCCCCCTTCTCCCCCTTAAGGGGCAGGTGGTTGGGGCGGGAGGGGAGGGGTCCGAAGGCGCCCTGGTGCGTTATGTTGGGGGGCCCCCCGTCGGCCCCTGAGTCCTCAGAAAGAGAGGAACTGGAGGTGTTGGAGCGGGCCTTGAAGGCAAGGGATCTATGCAGCTTGCTGTTACCATCGAAGCTCTTAGGACCCTCCTGTAACGGAACCTTCTGTATCTCAATACTCAGCTTCCTCTCTAGACGCACTGCCCCATCCACTGGGGAGGAGGGAGAGGGGGCCTGGGCAGGGGGGCCTCCTGAGGGGACACTGTCCAACGATGTCTTGTTATAGTTCTCCTTCAAGTCGGGGGCTTGCTGGGCTTTCTGGGGCTGCTGCTGTTGTTGTGCAGAGGCCAGGACGTGGATGACAGGCTTGGGGTGGTAGCGGTCGTTGTCCTGACGTACGTTGGTGACGGTGGGGAAGGCAGAGGGGGGAGACGGGGTCAGGATGGGAGGAACCGGGCGTGGCTCTGGGGGCTGAAGGATCTCCTCTTTCACGTCCCCTTCCAACTGACTGCTGAGAGAGAGGGGGGGGGAGGGGGGGATGGGAGAGAGAAATAAAGACAGCGAATAGCAATTCAAACTTCATATTTATGCAAAAAATTCTACCACTAGATGGCAGACTTCAATGTACACGACAATAGCAGGGCAAAACATGTGTCTAAATCCAAAACAACTTCTCCAAACGTACATAATATCATGGATTTACCACAGTAATCTACCTGAAATACATCACAACATAAGAGCAGATCATCTAATACAATGTGTGTAACGCAGTTACCTAGTGACCACGGGGAGTTACCTAGTGACCACGGGGAGTTACCTAGTGACCACGGGGAGTTACCTAGTGACCACGGGGAGTTACCTAGTGACCACGGGGAGTAACGCAGTTACCTAGTGAACACGGGGGGGAACGCAGTTACCTAGTGAACGCGGGGGGTAACGCAGTTACCTAGTGAACGCGGGGGGTAACGCAGTTACCTAGTGAACGCGGGGGGTAACGCAGTTACCTAGTGAACGCGGGGGGTAACGCAGTAACCTAGTGAACGCGGGGGGTAACGCAGTAACCTAGTGAACGCGGGGGGTAACGCAGTAACCTAGTGAACGCGGGGGGTAACGCAGTTACCTAGTGAACGCGGGGGGTAACGCAGTTACCTAGTGAACGCGGGGGGGGGGTAACACAGTTACCTAGTGAACACGGGGGGGGGGGGGGTAACACAGTTACCTAGTGAACACGGGGGGGTAACGCAGTTACCTAGTGAACACGGGGGGGTTAACGCAGTTACCTAGTGAACACGGGGGGGTAACGCAGTTACCTAGTGAACACGGGGGGGGTAACGCAGTTACCTAGTGAACACGGGGGGGTAACGCAGTTACCTAGTGAACACGGGGGGGTAACGCAGTTACCTAGTGAACACGGGGGGGGTAACGCAGTTACCTAGTGAACACGGGGGGGTAACGCAGTTACCTAGTGAACACGGGGGGGTAACGCAGTTACCTAGTGAACACGGGGGGGTAACACAGTTACCTAGTGAACACGGGGGGGTAACACAGTTACCTAGTGAACACGGGGGGGTAACACAGTTACCTAGTGAACACGGGGGGGTAACACAGTTACCTAGTGAACACGGGGGGGTAACACAGTTACCTAGTGAACACGGGGGTAACACAGTTACCTAGTGAACACGGGGGGTAACACAGTAGACCTCTATTTCCTCCACTGTAACATAACACAGTGGAATCTGGCTGAATGGAACTCAGAGAGAGATAGTCGACCAGCCTTCCTTTCCAGGAAACTGAGGTTGTCTGCTAGAGTGGGTGACATGGTAACCACAGAGGGATGGAACATTCAGAACTTCAGAAACGTGTGTGAACTGTCAAGTTCCATCTCCTGAACTCTCTCACACACACTTTCAGCAAGATGTGGTCGTGTGCCAAATAAAGATCACATGACAAACGCAGGTTAATGCCCTGCACATGACTACGCAGTACATACAGTCAGTGTGTTCTCAGAGAGTCAGCCAGCTAGGTCTACAGTCAGCCAGCTAGGTCTACAGTCAGCCAGCTAGGACTACAGTCAGCCAGCCAGGACTACAGCCAGCCAGCCAGCTAGGACTACAGTCAGCCAGCCAGGACTACAGTCAGCCAGCCAGCCAGCTAGGACTACAGCCAGCCAGCAAGCCAGCTAGGACTACAGCCAGCCAGCAAGCCAGCTAGGACTACAGCCAGCCAGCAAGCCAGCTAGGACTACAGCCAGCCAGCAAGCCAGCTAGGACTACAGCCAGCCAGCAAGCCAGCTAGGACTACAGCCAGCCAGCAAGCCAGCTAGGACTACAGCCAGCCAGCAAGCCAGCTAGGACTACAGCCAGCCAGCAAGCCAGCTAGGACTACAGCCAGCCAGCAAGCCAGCTAGGACTACAGCCAGCCAGCAAGCCAGCTAGGACTACAGCCAGCCAGCAAGCCAGCTAGGACTACAGCCAGCCAGCAAGCCAGCTAGGACTACAGCCAGCCAGCAAGCCAGCTAGGACTACAGCCAGCCAGCAAGCCAGCTAGGACTACAGCCAGCCAGCAAGCCAGCTAGGACTACAGTTAGTCAGCCAGCTAGCTAGGACTACAGCCAGTCAGCAAGCCAGCTAGGACTACAGTTAGTCAGCCAGCTAGGACTACAGCCAGTCAGCCAGCTAGGACTACAGTCAGTCAGCCAGCTAGGACTACAGCCAGCCAGCCAGCCAGGACTACAGCCAGCCAGCCAGCCAGGACTACAGCCAGCCAGCCAGCTAGGTCTACAGTCAGCCAGTCAGTCAGCCGGCTAGGACCACAGTCAGCCGGCTAGGACCACAGTCAGCCGGCTAGGACCACAGTCAGCCGGCTAGGACCACAGTCAGCCGGCTAGGACCACAGTCAGCCGGCTAGGACCACAGTCAGCCGGCTAGGACCACAGTCAGCCAACTAGGACCACAGTCAGCCAACTAGGACCACAGTCAGCCAGCTAGGACCACAGTCAGCCAGCTAGGACCACAGTCAGCCAGCTAAGACCACAGTCAGCCAGCTAAGACCACAGTCAGCCAGCTAAGACCACAGTCAGCCAGCTAAGACCAGTCAGCCAGCTAAGACCACAGTCAGCCAGCTAAGACCACAGTCAGCCAGCTAAGACTACAGTCAGCTAGCTAAGACTACAGTCAGCTAGCTAAGACTACAGTCAGCTAGCTAAGACTACAGTCAGCTAGCTAAGACTACAGTCAGCTAGCTAGGACTACAGTCAGCTAGCTAGGACTACAGTCAGCTAGCTAGGACTACAATCAGCAAGGACTACAGTCAGCTAGCTAGGACTACAGTCAGCTAGCTAGGACTACAATCAGCAAGGACTACAGTCAGCTAGCTAGGACTACAGTCAGCTAGCTAGGACTACAATCAGGCAAGTGGCTTGAAGAAGATCTCCGTTACTATCAGTAGCTACAGGTAACTGTCAAAATAAAGGAAACACCAACATAAAGTGTCTTATTAATAGGGCGTTGGGGCACCACGAGCCAGAACAGATTTAATGCACCTTGTCATAGATTCTACAAGTGTCTGGATCTCTATTGGAGGGATGTGACACCATTCTTCCAAGATAAATTCCATCATTTGTTTTTTTGATGGTGGTTATTGAAAACGCTGTCTCAGTCACTGCTTCAGAATCTACCAGAAATGTTCAATTAGGTTGAGATCTGATGACTCACACAAACACACACACTTTAAGCCCCCTATGCTCCTTTGAGACTTAGTCACAGAGATCTCTTCTTCTAGCCATGGTAGCCAAGATAATGGGCAACTGGGTATTTTATACATGACCCTAAGCATGATGGGATGTTAATTGCTTAATTAACTCAGGAATCAGACATGTATGGACCACACTTTCAATATACTCTGTGTTCCTCATTTACTCTAGTGTTTCCTTTATTTTGTCAGTTACCTGCATGTTGTTGATGAGTAGGGCATGATGGGATCTTTGGGGGAAGAATATCACAGCTGTTCCTGTCTATTGATCTGAACAAGCTCAGAACAACCTATTATGGTGCTGATGACCACCATAGAGCTCCTAATATACCATTACCGAGGGTATGATTCACGCAATGGCCACACGTACTGAGTACAGGTCCTAGACCAGACCAGAGAGTCTCCAGTACTGAGTACAGGTCCTAGACCAGACCAGAAAGAGTCTCCAGTACTGAGTACAGGTCCTAGACTAGACCAGAAAGAGCCTCCAGTACTGAGTACAGGTCCTAGACCAGACCAGAAAGAGCCTCCAGTACTGAGTACAGGTCCTAGACCAGAAAGAGTCTCCAGTACTGAGTACAGGTCCTAGACCAGACCAGAAAGAGTCTGGTCTAGAGAAAGAGAGCTCAGCAGGAGGCCGAGATGTGGTTCCACATCAAACAAACCGCAGGCTAGAACACCAACCAGGGCTGAGTATATACAGTGTTGCTGAATACGTGATGAAGTCACTGTACTGTACCTGCGTATGCGGGGTGGTTTGGGGGGCGGTGTGTCCCATCGCTCCTCGTCTGAGTGGTGTCCAGCTTTCTCTGGGCTGAGCCCATCGTCCTGAGGAGGAGAAACAGAGGGATGAAGAAAAAAGAAAATATATTTTGGGTCTGTCTGCACTGGTTCTAATGACAGCAAGGCACCATGGTTTCCAGTCCTGTTCATATCATCACTGGGCTTTCCTATACATAGTCCCAGGGGCTGGCTGTGTACTCACAGTACATTTTAAAACAGTAGGTGTGTGTGCAGCGTCCAAACCTATATCGAACACGATGAGGTAAGGAGGTCAGCTCAGGTCACCCTGGTCATGTGTGCCAGTGTGTGTGGTGTGTGTGGCTATTGGTCCTGCCATTGTCCCAGGCTCCTGATCCTAAATAGGGAGATTATACTGGATAGTCTGTGTCCAAACATTGTTTATGTGTAAAAGCACAGCTAGTTTTCATTTGTTGCTAGCTAGTTGCTAAACATAGCCAACAGTGGGACTATACATGTGCCTGTATAGACATGATTACACAGAATACACACAGCCTACATATTGCCTAATACACAGCTTACATATTGCCTAATACACAGCCTATATATACTAAGAGAGTTCTCATCTGTATTATTCATAGCCGTCTATTTACCACCACAAAGCAAAGCTGACACTAAGACCGCTCTCAACCAACTCTAAGGCCATAAGCAAAGAAGAAAATGCTCACCCAGAAGTGGCCGGGGACTTTAATGCAGGCAAACTTAAATCAGTTTTAACACATTTTTACCAGCATGTCACATGTGCAACCAGAGAAAAAAAACTCTAGACCACCTTTACTCCACACACAGAGATGCATACAAAGCTCTCCCTCTCCCTCCATTTGGCAAATCAGACCATAATTATATCTTCCAGATTCCTGCTTACAAGCAAAAACTAAAGCAGGAAGTACCAGTGACTCGCTTAGTCATGGTCAGATGACGTGGATGCTACGCTACAGGACTGTTTTGCTAGCACAGACTGGAATATGTTCCGGGATTCATGCAATGGCATTGAGGAATACACCACCTCAGTCATTGGCTTCATCAATAAGTGCCTCGATGACATCGTCCCCACAGTGACTGTACGTACATATCCCAACCAGAAGCCATGGATTACAGGCAACATCCGCATCGAGCTAAAAGCTAGAGCTGCTGCTCTCAAGGAGAGGGAGACTAATCCGGACGCTTATAAGAAATCCCGCTATGCTCTCAGACGAACCATCAAACAAGCAAAGGGTCAGTACAGGACTAAGATTGAATCCTACTACACCGGCTCTGACGCTTGTCGGATGTGGAAGGGCTTGAAAACTATTACGGACTACAAAGGGAAACCCAGATGCGAGCTGCCCAGTGACGCGAGCATACCAGACGAGCTAAATGCCTTTTATGCTCGCGTTGAGACAAGCAACACTGAAGCATGCACGAGAGCACCAGCTGTTCTGGATGACTGTGTGATAACGTTCTCGGTAGCCGATGTGAACAAAACCTTTAAAACAGGTCAACATTCACAAAGCCGCTGGGCCAGAAGGATTACCAGGACTTCCTGAAGGGCCACCCCGAAGTGGTAAGAGTAGGCAACAACACGTCTGCCACGCTGATCCTTAACACTGGGGCCCCTCAGGAGTGTGTACTTAGTCCCCTCCTGTATTCCCTGTTCACCCACGACTGCGTGGCCAAACGCGACTCCAACACCATCATTAAGTTTGCTGACGACACAACAGTGGTAGGCCTGATCAATGACAACGATGAGAAGGCCTATAGGGAGGTGGTCAGAGAACTCGCAGTGTGGTGCCAGGACAACAACCTCTCCCTCAATGTGAGCAAGACAAAGGAGCTGATCGTGGACTACAGGAAAAGGCGGCCCAAACAGGCCCCCATTAACATCGACCGGGCTGTAGTGGAGTGGGTCGAGAGTTTCAAGTTCCTTGGTGTCCACATCACCAACAAACTAACATGGTCCAAACATACCAAGACAGTCGTGAAGAGGGCACGACAAAACCTTTTCCCCCTCAGGAGACTGAAAAGTTTTGGCATGGGCCCCCAGATCCTCAAAAGGTTTAACAACTGTACCATCGAGAGCATCCTGACCGGTTGCATCACCGCCTGGTATGGCAACTGCTCGGCATCTGAACGTAAGGCGCTACAGAGGGTAATGCGAACGGCCCAGTACATCACTGGGGCCAAGCTTCCTGCCATCCAGGACCTATATAATAGGTGGTGTCAGAGGAAGGCCCATAAAATTGTCAGAGACTCCAGTCACCCAAGTTATAGACTGTTCTCTCTGCTACCACACGGCAAGCGGTACCGGAGCACCAAGTCTAGGACCAAAAGGCTCCTCAACAGCTTCTACCCCAAGCCATTAGAATGCTGAACAATCCATAAAAATCGCCACCAGACAATTTACATTGACCCCCCCTCTTGTACACTGCTGCTTCTCGCTGTTTGTTTGTTACCTATGCATAGTCACTTCGCCCCCACCTACATGTACAGATTACCTCAACTAGCCTGTACCCTGCACACTGACTCGGTACCGGTGCCCCCTGTATATAGCCTCCACACTGACTCGGTACCGGTGCCCCCCTGTATATAGCCTCCACACTGACTCGGTACCGGTGCCCCCTGTATATAGCCTCCACACTGACTCGGTACCGGTGCCCCCTGTAATAGCCTCCACACTGACTCGGTACCGGGGTGCCCCCTGTATATAGCCTCCACACTGACTCGGTACCGGTGCCCCCCTGTATATAGCCTCCACACTGACTCGGTACCGGTGCCCCTGTATATAGCCTCCACACTGACGCGTACCGGTGGCCCCCCTGTATAAAGCCTCCACACTGACTCGTACCGGTGCCCCTGTATATAGCCTCCACACGACTCGGTACCGGTGCCCCTGTATATAGCCTCCACACTGACTCGGTACCGTGTGCCCCCTGTATAGAGCCTCCACACTGACCGGTACCGGTGCCCCTGTATATAGCCTCCACACTGACTCGGTACCGGTGCTCCCTGTATATAGCCTCCACACTGACTCGGTACCGGTGCCGCCCTGTATATAGCCTCCACACTGACTCGGTACCGGTGCCCCCTGATAAAGCCTCGTTATTAGTTATTCTCATTGTGTTACTTTTAATCATTACTTGTTTTATTTTAGCCTACTTGGTAAATATTTTCTTCTTCTTCTTGAACTGCACTGTTGGTTAAGGGCTTGTTAGTAAGCATTTCACTGTAAAGTCTACACTTGTTGTATTTGGCGCATGTGGCAAATACATTTTGATTTGATTTATCGTGTGACTAAGTAATTTTTCTTTCTCTCTTGGCCTCTGTTCGTCATAGTGGAGTAACATCCTGTCTTTCTTTAGCTTCGGACACGTCCTCTCTCTGTGTGTGAGAGAGTGAGAGAGAGAGTGAGTAGTCAGTGTTTGTGTGATACAGTATATAAATCCCAGCCAGAGTGAAAATGTGTGTGTGTGTTCTGCCAGACAGATGTTCTGTAGGGAAGTAGAGATCTGCAGAGGACCCAATTAAAGCAAATGGGTAGGGTCTCTCTCTCCTTCCATCTTTCCCCTGACTCCCTCTCTCTCTCGCGCTACAGGCTTCTGTGATAGCAGGAAGAAAGGAAGAGAGAGGGAGGAAGAGAGCAACACAGACAGAGTTCTGCCACACCTTGAGGCCAGTCAAATTCTTAGAACACAGCCGTGTCTGTGTGTGTGTGTGTGTGTGTGTGTGTGTGTGTGTGTGTGTGTGTGTGTGTGTGTGTGTGTGTGTGTGTGTGTGTGTTCACAGAACTCTCTGACCAGCCCATCTGCTCAGTGAATCAGTTTAGAAGCTCTTATTGTTGTGAGTTAATAACATTTCCTGGAGACAAAAAGTACAGTGTGTTTAAGAGGGAGAAACAGTGTGTGTGTGTGTGTGAGAGGAAGGGAGGGAGTGTGTGTGTCCAGTGTGTTTGTGTATGACACAGAATGAGTGAGTGAGTGTAGAGAGGGGGGGAATGGGGCAACATGGCCAGCCGTTCTGTTTCTGAGGAGGAATTTAGAACCTGAAGCACTTCAGAGGAAGACAGACATTTCTTAGTGTTGTGGGGGAGTGAGTGTGATGGGGTGTTGTGAGATGGGGAAGAAGAGGCAGGACATCGCCCAGCTAGAGCGGTGACGTCGCCCAGCTAGAGCGGTGACGTCGCCCAAGCTTGAGTTGTCAAGTATTTGGGAGGTATTGGGGTAGTGCGAGGTAGTAATGTAATGTTAGACGTGTGGCGCTGTAATGTTAGACGTGGTGCGCTTACTGTTAGACGTGGTGGCCCTGTAATGTTAGACGTGGTGGCGCTGTAATGTTAGACGTGGTGGCGCTGTAATGTTAGACGTGGTGGCGCTGTAATGTTAGACGTGGTGGCGCTGTAATGTTAGACGTGGTGGCGCTGTAATGTTAGACGTGGTGGCGCTGTAATGTTAGACGTGGTGGCGCTGTAATGTAATGTTAGACGTGGTGGCGCTGTAATGTAATGTTAGACGTGGTGGCGCTGTAATGTAATGTTAGACTGGTGGCGCTGTAATGTATGTTAGACGTGGTGGCGCTGTAATGTAAGTTAGACGTGGTGGCGCTGTAATGTAATGTTAGACGTGGTGGCGCTGTAATGTAAGGTTAGACGTGGTGGCGCTTATGTAATGTTAGACGTGGTGGCGCTGTAATGTAATGTAGACGTGGTGGCGCTGTAATGTTAGACTGTGGTGGCGCTGTAATGTAATGTTAGACGTGGTGGCGCTGTATGTAATGTTAGACGTGGTGGCGCTGTAATGTAATGTTAGACTGTGGCGCTGTAATGTTAGACGTGGTGGCGCTGTAATGTAATGTTAGACGTGGTGGCGCTGTAATGTTAGACGTGGTGGCGCTGTAATGTTAGACGTGTGGCGCTGTAATGTTAGACGTGGTGGCGCTGTAATGTTAGACGTGGTGGCGCTGTAATGTTAGACGTGGTGGCGCTGTAATGTTAGACGTGCAGGCGCTGTAATGTTAGACGTGCAGGCGCTGTAATGTAATGTAATGTTAGACATGGTGGTAAGCTATAGTGTTGTGTGTAGCGTAGTGTGGGGGTAGTGTAGCGTAGTGTGGGGGTAGTGTAGCGTAGTGTGGGGGTAGTGTAGCGTAGCGGGGGGATAGTGTAGCGTAGTGTGGGGGTAGTGTAGCGTAGTGTGGGGGTAGTGTAGTGTTGGGGAAATATAGCGTGGGGGTAGTGTAGCGTGGGGGTAGCGTAGTGTAGCGTGGGGGTAGTGTAGCGTAGTGTGGGGGTTGTGTAGCGTAGTGTGGGGGTAGTGTAGTGTTGGGGAAGTATAGCGTGGGGGTAGTGTAGCGTGGGGGTAGCGTAGTGTAGTGTAGCGTGGGGGTAGCGTAGTGTAGCGTGGGGGTAGCGTAGTGTAGCGTGGGGGTAGTGTAGCGTGGGGGTAGTGTAGCGTGGGGGTAGTGTAGGGGTAGTGTAGTGTTGGGGTAGTGTAGTGTTGGGGTAGTGTAGGGTAGGGTAGTGTAGGTGTAGTGTAGTGTAGGGTAGTGTAGTGTAGGGGTAGTGTAGTGTAGGGTAGGGTAGTGTATTGTTGGGGTAGGGTAGTGTAGTGTAGGGGTAGTGGTAGTGTAGTGGTAGTGTAGGGGTAGTGTAGGGTAGGGTAGTGTAGGGGTAGTGTAGGGGTAGTGTAGGGTAGTGTAGGGTAGGGTAGTGTAGTTCTCACCATGCCAACATGGATCTCTGAGTTGGTGGGGCTCTCCAGGAGCTGCAGCTGTTTCTCAAAGAGCTGAGAGATGGCTCTGTGAACCAACTCATACTGTTCCTATAGGGGAGAGAGAGGGAGAGAGGGAGAGAGGGAGAGAGGGAGAGAGGGAGAGAGGGAGAGAGGGAGAGAGGGGGAGAGGGAGAGAGGGAGAGAGGGAGAGAGGGAGAGAGGGAGAGAGGGAGAGAGGGAGAGAGGAAGAGGGGAGGGAGAGAGGAAGAGGGGAGGGAGAGAGGAAGAGGGGAGGGAGAGAGGAAGAGGGGAGGGAGAGAGGGGAGAGAGGGAGAGAGGGAGAGGGAGAGGAGAGAGGAGAGAGGAGAGAGGGAGAGGAGAGACGGGGAGGGAGGGAGGGAGAGAGGGGGAGGGAGAGAGAGAGGGGAGGGAGGGAGAGAGAGAGGGGAGGGAGGGAGGAGAGAGAGTCAACACAGAACACAACACTTGTATTCATATTAAAACCATAACAAGGCCCAGATACTCAGTCCATATTCCCCTCAACCACACCCACAAATTAGGGAAAATCAACATTCTTTCCTATTGACCTCTTTTGTCAAGAAACAAGAAAATTGCAATTGAAAAGGTCAAGTTTTTGCTGTGAGCCAGTGGGGTAATCTAGGTAACCACAGGCTGTTTCACCACAGGCGGGAGGGGCCACAACGCTCTAATACCCACTGGGATTATACGCAACACAGAACACGATGAAGACAGCAACCTAATACGCCACATTACCTTGGTCTGAACAGCAGAATGCTCATTACCTTGGTCGAACAGCAGAACGCCTCATTACCTTGGTCTGAACAGCAGAACGCCACATTACCTTGGTCTGAACAGCAGAACGCCACATTACCTTGGTCTGAACAGCAGAACGCCACATTACCTTGGTCTGAACAGCAGAACGCCACATTACCTTGGTCTGAACAGCAGAACGCCACATTACCTTGGTCTGAACAGCAGAACGCCACATTACCTTGGTCTGAACAGCAGAAGGCCACATTACCTTGGTCTGAACAGCAGAAGGCCACATTACCTTGGTCTGAACAGCAGAAGGCCACATTACCTTGGTCTGAACAGCAGAATGCCTCATTACCTTGGTCTGAACAGCAGAATGCCTCATTACCTTGGTCTGAACAGCAGAATGCCTCATTACCTTGGTCTGAACAGCAGAACGCCTCATTACCTTGGTCTGAACAGCAGAACGCCTCATTACCTTGGTCTGAACAGCAGAACGCCTCATTACCTTGGTCTGAACAGCAGAACGCCTCATTACCTTGGTCTGAACAGCAGAATGCCTCATTACCTTGGTCTGAACAGCAAAGGCCTTCATTACCTTGGTCTGAACAGCAGAATGCCTCATTACCTTGTCTGAACAGCAGAATGCCTCATTTACCTGGTCTGAACAGCAGAATGCCTACATTACCTTGGTCTGAACAGGCAGAATGCCATCATTACCTTGGTCTGAACAGCAGAATGCCTCATTACCTTGGTCTGAACAGCAGAATGCCCTCATATCCTTGGTCTGAACAGCAGAACGCCTCTACCTTGGTAAGCAACCCTCATTACCTTGGTCTGAACAGCAGAACGCCTCATTACCTTGGTCTGAACAGCAGAACGCCTCATTACCTTGGTCTGAACAGCAGAACGCCTCATTACCTTGGTCTGAACAGCAGAACGCCTCATACCTTGGTCTGACGCAGAACGCCTCATTACCTTGGTCTGAACAGCAGAACGCCTCATTACCTTGGTCTGAACAGCAGAATGCCTCATTACCTTGGTCTGAACAGCAGAATGCCTCATTACCTTGGTCTGAACAGCAGAATGCCTCATTACCTTGGTCTGAACAGCAGAATGCCACATTACCTTGGTCTGAACAGCAGAATGCCTCATTACCTTGGTCTGAACAGCAGAATGCCTCATTACCTTGGTCTGAACAGCAGAATGCCTCATTACCTGGTCTGAACAGCAGAAGCCTCATTACCTTGGTCTGAACAGCAGAACGCCACATTACTTGGTCTGAACAGCAGAATGCCTCATACCTGGTCTGAACAGCAGAATGCCTCTGTGTTCTCATCTCCTGAATCAGCCGGAACACGTTGAAGTCTTCTGGAATCTTCTACAAACCAACAAGAACAATACACTCAGTGGTCTATCGGTGCTCCAGGAAACAGCAAAGGCAACACTGTGTGTGTGTTTCATATTATACGTACCCCAGCCTTTAGTAGGTTCCACGTGTAGTCTATAGCACAGATGGCACCTGTCCTCCCACAGCCAGCACTGTCAAAACACAACAACAATCAGAAAGAAACACAATGCACAGCCTAGAGACACACAGACTACATCTCACAGCTTCCATTAGGCTTGGTGGATTTACAGCTGGAACTAATATTCAGAGTGTATGTTCTAAGCTACGGTATATAAACTCAGCAAAAAAAGAAACTTCCCTTTTTCAAGACCTTGTCTTTCAAAGACAATTCGTAAAAATCCAAATAACTTCACAGATCTTCATTGTAAAGGGTTTAAACACTGTTTCCCATGCTTGTTCAATGAACCATAAACAATTAATGAACTTGCGCCTGTGGAACGGTCGTTAAGACGCTTACAGACGGTAGGCAATTAAGGTCACAGTTATGACACTAAAGAGGCCTTTCTACTGACTCTGAAAAACACCAAAAGAAAGATGCCCAGGGTCCCTGCTCATCTGTGTGAACATGCCTTAGGCATGCTGCAAGGAGGAATGAAGGCTGCAGATGTGGCCAGGGAAATAAATTGCAATGTCCGTACTGTAAGACGCCTAAGACAGCGCTACAGGGAGACAGAACGAACAGCTGATCGTCCTCACAGTGGCAGACCACATGTAACAACACCTGCACAGGGTCGGTACATCCGAACATCACACCTGCGGGACAGGTACAGGATGGCAACAACAACTGCCCGAGTTACACCAGGAACGCACAATCCCTCCATCAGTGCTCAGACTGTCCTCAGTAGGCTGAGAGAGGCTGGACTGAGGGCTTGTAGGCCTGTTGTAAGGCAGGTCCTCACCAGACATCACTGTCGCTGGACCAGACAGGACTGGCAAAAAGTGCTCTTCACTGACAAGTCGTGGTTTTGTCTCACCAGGGGTGATGGTCGGATTCACGTTTAATGTCGAAGGAATGAGCGTTACACTGAGGCCTGTACTCTGGAGCGGGATCGATTTGGAGGTGGAGGGTCTGTCATGGTCTGGGGCGGTGTGTCACAGCATCATCGGACTGAGCTTGTTGTCATTGCAGGCAATCTCAACGCTGTGCATTACAGGGAAGACATCCTCCTCCCTCATGTGGTACCCTTCCTGCAGGCTCATCCTGACATGACCCTCCAGCATGACAATGCCACCAGCCATACTGCTCGTTCTGCTCGTGATTTCCTGCAAGACAGGAATGTCAGTGGATCTCAATCCCATTGAGCACGTCTGGGACCTGTTGGATCGGAGGGTGAGGGTTAAGGCCATTCCCCCCAGAAATGTCCGGGAACTTGCAGGTGCCTTGATGGAAGAGTGGAGTAACATCTCACAGCTAGAACTGGCAAATCTGGTGCAGTCCATGAGGAGGAGATGCACAGCAGTACTTAATGCAGCTGGTGGCCACAACAGATACTGACTGTTACTTTTCATTTTGACCCCCCTTTGTTCAGGGACACATTACTCAATTTCTGTTAGTCACGAGTCTGTGGAACTTATTCAGTTTATGTCTCAGTTGTTGAATCTTATGTTCATACAAATATTTACACATTTTAAGTTTGCTGAAAATAAACGCAATTGACAGTGACAGGACGTTTCTTTTTTTGCTGAGTTTATGTTGACACACTTAACATCCTTAAGCCCCCCTGGCCACAACATCCCGTCTCCCCCCTCCATTCTCCCACGGTAGTGAGCAGTGAATCCCCAGGGCCAGTAGAGGAACATACATGTGGCTCCGATCAGCCTGATGATGATAATAATAACGACGGCCCTGAAGGGACTTCTTGACGTTAATTAATTGAGGACCAGAAATCAAAGGGGAATAGAAAGAGCTGATGGTTTGGAGAGCGCCCCCCACAGACCTCCGCAGCTGTGTGTGTGTGTGTGTGTGTGTGTGTCAGACTTAACATCACCTTTTCTTCAGTGGCTGCGGAGCAGCAGTGGTCTGAAGATAACTACCAAGTATGTGTGTGTCTCCTGTGATATTGTTTCTGCACTTCTCTATCCATTGCTTCTAGCTTTAAATGGACGGCTTCACGGTGTGTGTGTGTGTGTGTGTGTGTGTGTGTGTGTGTACCTGCAGTGTATACAGATGGGTACATCATCATGCTCCTGGTACTCTCTCATCAGACCAATCATATCCAAGATGGAGTCAAAGGACGAGGGAACGTCATGGTCTGGCCAGTTGATGTAATGGAACTGGGTTATCCTCCGTGTCTCCTGTAGGGAGGGGGGGGGGGGGGAGAGGAAGAGAAGGGGGGAGAGACACGCAGAAAGGGAGAGAGAGTGAGAGAGAGAGCGAGCGAGAGCGAGGAGCAAGAAGCGATAGAAAGAGGGCGTGAGAGAGAAGGGGAGAGAGAGGGAAATGAGTTTCCAGGAAAGAGCAGATTGATGTCATGTGAATGATGAAACTGAAAGGCCATTGTGTTTCTATATGTTAGTGGGGAAGAAAAGAG